>NC_063333.1:59269158-59290128 GCF_021869965.1 Rhincodon typus | reverse complement strand
AGCTCTACACCTTGTTATCACAGGAAAAATATGGACTGCTTTGCAAATGAATTGCAAACCAAGCATGCTGTATATCCCCTGTCCTCTATTTTCCTTCTCTCCCGCACACTCCACCTGCTGTTTCTTGTTGAGTCTTTTTGATTTGATTGTCTTTTTGAATGTTCTCAGCAGAGCCTAACTATTCTATTGTTTACACGCATTCATTTACACCCATGTTACATCTCCATCCATCATCTAGAACTATTATTATTCTCTTTATCTTTTCCCCTGGGTAATCTTACAATCTGTAAAACCATTTCCACTTGCTTTGCTTTCTAAACAGGAGTCATACTGAAGTCAAAATGTTAACTGTTCTTGTCTGCACAGTTGCAGTCAGACCTGTCGAGTTTCTCCAGCACATTTTGTTTTTAGTTTAGATTAACAGGGTTTGCAGTATTTTGCTTTTATTAGATTCTGCATGTCTGTCAGAGAAAAGAAACTGATGCTTGTAGAAATAATTTGTTTTTTCTTGCTCATCATTCACTGACTGGCCAGCATTTATTGATCATCTCCAGATGCTCTTGAGAAAGTGGTGTTGAGCTGCCTTCCTGAGTTGCTGCGGTCCATTTGATATAAATATACCCACAATACCATTAGGGAGGAAATTCCAGGATTTTGACTGAATATCATTGAAGGAATGGCAATATATTTCCAAGTCAGGATACTGAGTGGCGTGGAGGGGAATTTGCAGCCAGTTATGTTCCCATGCATTTTTGTCCTTATCTTTCCAGAAGATAGTGGAAGTGAGTGGGAAAGATATTGTCTATCTTGGGTGAATCAGCAGTGAATTTTGTCAAGGGTACACACACTGCTGATACTGACCATTGGTGGTAGAGAGAATGGATACTTGTGAATGCAATGCTTATCAAGCAGGATACTTTGTACTGGATAGTGTCGAGCTTCTTGAGTATTGTTGGAGCTGCACCCATCCATCACACTCCTGAATTGTGACTTGTAGATGGAGGGCAGGCTTTGGGGAGTCTGAAGGTCAGTTACTGCAGGATTCCTAGACTCTGATTAGCTTTTGTAACCACTGTATTTACATAACTAGCCCATTTCAGCTTCTGGTCAATGGTAACCCCAGGATGTTGATAGTGGGGAATTCAATAACGGCAACACCATTTAATGTTGGTTAGATTTTGTCCCATTGAAGATGGTCATTGCCAGGCATTTTTGTACTGTGAATGTTAATTGCCAATTGTCAGCTCAGGCCTGATTATTGTCTAGGTCTTGCTGCATTTGAAGATGGACTGCTTCAGTATCTGAGCAGTCACAAATGATGTTAGAAACGTAGAAACATAGAAGATTGGAGTAGGAGGAGGTCATTTGGCCCTTCGAGCCTGCTCCACCATTCTTCACGATCATGGCTGATTGTCCAACTCAATCGCCTAATCCTGCTTTCTCCCCATAACCTTTGGTCCCATTCACCCCAAGTGCTATATCTAGTTGCCTCTCGGATACATTCAATGTTTTGCCATCAACGACTTCCTGTGGTAATGAATTCCATGGACTCACCACTCTTTGGATGAAGAAATGTCTCCTCATCTCTGTCCTAAGTCATCTACCCCAAATCATCAGACTGTGATCCCTGGTTCTGGACACACCCACCATCTGGAATATCCTCATTGCATCTATCCTGTCCAGTCCTGTTAGAATTTTATAAATCTCTATGAGATATCCCCTCATTCATCTGAACTCTAGCAAAAACAATCCCAACTTAGTCAATCTCTCCTTATACATCAGACCTGCCATTCCCAGAATTAGCCTGGTAAGCCTTCACTGCGCTCCCTCAAGAGCAAGAGCATCCTTACTTGGAAAAGGAGACCAAAAATGCATACAATATTCCAGGTTTTCCACAATTTCATCAAGGCCCTGTACAACTGCAACAACGCATCCCTGCTCCTGTACAGAAACCTCCCGCAATGAAGGCCAACATACCATTTGCCTTCTTTACCGCCTGCTTGCACCTGCATGCTTACCTTCAGCAATTGGTGCACAAGGACACTCAGGTCCCACTGCATACTCCGTTCTCCCAATTTACAGCCATTAAGGTAGTAATCTTGTTTTGTAAGCTTTCTTGTTTTTGTTTCCGAAGTGAATAACCTTACATTTATCGAATTATACTGCATCAGCCATTGATTTGCCCACTCACCCAGCTTGTCCACGTCATGCTGAAGGATCTCTGCATCCTCATCACAGTTCCACCCAACTTGGTATCATTTGCAAACTTGGAGATGGTACATTTTGCTCCCACATTCAAATCATTAATGTATATTGTGAATAGCTGGGGTCCCAGCACCAATCCCTGTGGAAACCCACTACTTATTGCCTGCCAATTTGAAAAGAACGCATTAATTCCTACTCTTTGTTTCCCCTCTGTCAACCATTTTCTTATCCAGCTCAAAAAACTTCCCCCAATCCCATGTGCTTTAATCTTTCACATTAATCTCTGTTGAATATTCTGTAAGCATCCCCACTTCTTAGCATATGATAGAGGGAAGGTCATTGATGAAGCTGCTGAAGATGGCTATCCTTAGGAAACTACTCCAAGGAATTCGTGCAAAGTTGTCCTGGAACTGAGATGACTGATCTCCTACAAACACAATCAACTTCCTTGACTCCAACAAATGGAGAGTCTCCCCTCCACCCCCACCCATCGATTCCGATCAACTCTAGTTTTGCTCGAACTCCTTCGTGTCACACTTAACCAAATGGGATCTTAATGTTAAAGGTAGTCACTCTCATCTCACCTCTGGATTTCAGCTCTTTTGCCCTTGTTTAAACCAAGGCTGTAATGAAGTCAATAGCTGAGTGGCCCCAGCAGAAACCACACAGTGCATTGGCAAGCAGGTTATTGCTAAGTAAGTTTTGTTTAATAGTACTGTCCTTCACTTTACCAATGATTGAAAGTAGATTGATGGGTAGGTAATTTTTGGGTTGGATTTGTTTGCTTTTTTTGTGTACAGGAAATACCAGAGCAATTTCCCACAGTTTTGTAGCAGTACTGGAACAGCTTAGTTAGGGGAGCAGTTAATTCTAGAGCAGATATCGTCAGTGCTAATGCCTGAATGTTATCAGGGCCCACAGCCGTTGTAATATCCAGTGCCTCCAACTATTTCTCAACACCATGTGGACTGAATCGAATTGGCTGAAGACTGGCACCTGTAATGCTGGGGACCACTGGAGGAGGCCATAGTGGATCATCCAATTGGCACTCCTGTGCTGAAGATTGTTGCGAAAGCTTCAGCCTTATCTTTTCCACCAATGTGCTGGGGTCTCCTGTCATTGAGGATGGGGATATTTGTGGAGCCTCATCTTCCAATGAGTTGTTTAATTGTCCACCATCATTCACAACTAGCTATGTCAGAAGTTCAGATCTTTGATCTGATCCATTGGTTGTGGAATAGCTAACCCCTGTCTATCATTTACTGTTTATGCTCTTTGACACGCAAGTAGTTCTGTGTTGTAGCTTCAATGTCACTTCATTTTTAGGTAAGTCCTGCGCTGATCCTGACATGGCCTCCTGCCCTTGCATTAAACCAGGGTTGTTCCCTGGCTTGTTGGTAATGGTGGACCATTGAATCTACCAGTCCTTAAAGTTGCAGATTGTGTTTGAGTACAATTCAACTGCTGTAGGCTGGCCACAGCACCACATGGATGCCCTATCTTATATCCTATTTGAGACAACGGCAGTGCCACAGAATGTGATAGAGAGTATTCTCAAAGTGAAGACAAGACTTCATCTTCACAAGACCTATGCATTGGCTACTGCTATGGATACTGTCATGGACAGATGTGTTTGGAGTAGGCAGATTGGTGAGGGTGAGGTCAAATATCTTGTTAGCCCTTATTGTTTCAGTTTATGACTTGCCGTAGATCCTAATAGCTATGTCTTTAGAATTTAACCAACTCAGTCAGTAATGGTTCTGCTGAGCTACTCTTGGTGATGAGATTGAAATGTCCCACCTAGAGTACATTGTATGCTCTTGCAGTGCTTCCTCCAGGTGTTGTTCAACATGAGGGCTGGAAGGAGCTGTCACATGGGCCAGCAGGATTTTGCTTTGCCCATGTCTGACCTAAAACCATGAAAATTGATGGGGTCTCGAGTCAAGTATTGTGCTGCATAAGGTATGGTTAGGTGAGTGTGACTACATGAGGCTATTGCTTAACCAGTCTGTGAGCTAACTCTCACAATTTTGGCAGTAATTTCTTCAATGCTAGTTATAAGGACATTGCAGTGTTGACAAGGCTGATTTTGCTCTGAGATAGCAGGAACTGCTGATCCTGGAGTCACAAATAACACAGTGGGGAAGCTGGAGAAATACAGCAGGCCAGGCAGCATCAGAGGAGCAGGAAAGTTGATGTTTCGGGTCAGGACCCTTCTTCAGAAATGGGGAATGGGGAAGGGAGCTCTGAAATAAATAGAGAGAGGATGGGTGGGGATGGGGAAGGTAGGTGGGATGGTGATAGGTGAGTGCAGGTAGGGAGTGGTGGGGATTGGTCAGTGAGGTGGGAGGAGCGATAGGTGGGAGAGAAGATGGACAGGTTGTGTCAGGTCAAGGAGGCGGGGATGAGAGTGAGGATTGGTCATGAGATGAGGCCGGGGGTGGGGAGATTTTGAAACTGGTAAAATCCACATTGAGACCATTGGGTTGTAGGGTCCCAAGGCAGAATATGAGGTGCTTCTCCTCCAGTTTCCGGGTGGCATCGTTGTGATACTGGAGGAGGCCCAGGATGGACATGTCAATCAGGGAGTGGGAGGGGGAGTTGAAATGGTTCGCGACTGGAAGATGTTGTCATTTGTTGCAAACAGAGCGCACATGCTCTAGAAAGTAATCTCCAAGCCCCCGCTTGGTCTCACTGATGTAGAGGAGGCCACATCGGGAGCAGCACATGTAATAGACCACATTGACGGATGTGCAGGTGAACCTCTGTCTGATATGAAAGGTTTGTCTGGTGCCTTGGATGGAGGTGAGTGGGAAGGTGTAGGGGCAGGTGTAGATTGCCAGGGGTGGTGGGACTAGTGGGCAGTGTGGAGCGGACAAGGGAGCCATGGAGACAGTAGTCCCTATGTAAGTCAGATAGATATCTTTGGTTATGGGGTCAGATTGCAGGTGGCGGTAGTGGTGGAGAATGATATGTTGAATACGAAGGTTAATGGGGTGATATGTGAGGAAAAGGGGGATTCTGTCTTTGTTTTTGTTGAGGGGAGGGGATGTGAGGGCAGAGGTGCAGGAAACGCAAGAGATGCGGTTGAGAGCATTTTTGACCACTGAAGGGGGGATGTTGCGGTCGTTGAAATAAGAAGACATCTGGGATGTTTGGGAGTGGAACTACCCATCTTGGGAGCAGACGTGGCGGAGGCGGAGGAATTGGGAGTAGGGGATCACATTCTTGCAGGAGGGTGGGTGAGAGGATGTGTAGTCTAGGCAGCTGTGGGAGTTGGTGGGCTTGAAATAGATGTCGGTTTCGAAGCGGTCGCCAGAGATGGAGCCAGAGAGGTCCAGGAAGGAGTGAGAGGTATCAGCTTTTGTTATTTTTGGCGTCTTGGTCAATGCCAAGTCATCTGTCCTGTTTTATTCCTTCATTTAGGTTTTTTAGTGGATAAATAGAACTGACTAGCTTGCTAAGTCATATCATAGGGCAGTTAAGAGTCAATCACGGTAGTTTTCCTTCCCTGAAGGGCATTAGATAAATCCGATGGGCTTTTAATAACAACTGTCAATGGATTCACCATCATTATTAGGCTTTTGATTTCCAGATTCTTTGAATAGAAATTCCACCACAGTCAGGATGGAATTCAAATCCAGGTTGCCAGACTATTACCCAGATTTGAGAAAGAAAAACCACAATGCCATTGACTTCCTTTGATGGTAGATCAGTTGTTCCCTTCTTCTCTAGCATTTGAAACAGGTAAAGTTTTCATGATATGATATTCATCTCCTGATGTATGTTATTTGTGCTGCAAATATATAACCATGTCCAACTTAAAGCCCCAACATCGATTTAAAAAAGATGTTACTGTTGGTATGGAGACGTCATTCTTAGAACAAACTTGAGCAGCATAGCTATTTTGTTCTAGCATTGAGTGAGCTGAACTCTCATTTTAGAAATGGATATTTTGATTTATGGCCAAAACTGTAGATCCACCCTATACAGTCTGGGAGGTTAAAGTCATAGGACCTCATATATATCCATCATTTTGTGTTTGAACAGATCAGTATCATTCAGAAAAATAAAGATCTTCTTCAGTGTGAGGCAAACTCGTACAGCAAACTTTGCTTTAAACAGTACCTTATGAACCTGCCCTCTTAATAAACCAGCAAAACGTATATACTTCAAATAACGTGAGGTCTACTGTATTTTTCTATCCAATTACTATATCTTTTTAATTTATATATCCCCCCATGTAAATATATTTGTTGTTCAATCATAAAGCCAAATGGAATATCAATAGTTGATTCAATTTCAAGTCAAGTTCTCCTCAAATACTGCAATCTACCGACTGTCTGAGTTGTTGTTTGAGGGTGCGAACGAGAAGACTCTCTGCCGATAAGTTTTATTTCAGGAGAAGTAGCATTATTATTTAAGTGATTTTTGCTGTAAATAAAGTATAACAGTGACATATATACCCCCTGCATTACACGTCTATTGCTTAGTGTGTATTTTGATTATGTGAACCTCTTGATTTTCTGGAATATTTGTTCAATCAGCACACTCCCGGTCCCATAGGTACTTGATAATAAAAAATGTACTGTATAGAGTTTACAAATTTGATTTCAAGTTATCAGAAGTGTTGTAAAAGCTGAGTTCAGATGTCAATAGAACATGCAACCGAGCATTTGCAGAGGCATCAGCAACATGGAGACATATAGTGCCATATGTCACAGCATTTAGATGATGATTAAAATACACAAGGTTATGTAAGAACAATAGAATGATGAGCACAGATGCTTGTGTACCCAGGGAATTTACCTTTACTTTCACTTAAGACAACACATAAACCAATGTACCCAAATATATGTTTACACACATGATAAAACTAGCCTTGGACTCCACTAAAGGCAGGAGGATAATTAAAAGACACATTGAATTTGTCCAGTCCTGCACATTGCTGTTAAATAATTAAACCGTTAATTAAAATATCATGCTGCTGTTGCTTCTTCTGCAAACACCAAGGGGTGTCACCTCATGCTCGTGTTGATGAGGTACCAGTAAGATGCAGAGGAAGAGCAGAAAAGCAGAAGAGTCAGACATCATTTCAGGCAGCTTAAAACAAGTGTCCCTGTGTAGCAATTGTGAGAAAGGGTCATTAATTAATGGTTATTGCTGAAAGCATTCTTGTTTTTCCTGAAGAAAAATTACTCATTCAAATTCTACCCTTATGCATGGAAGACATTATCAACGGACTATTGATAATATAACATGGAGCTGGAGGAGCACAGCGGGCCAGGCAGCATCAGAGGAGCAGGAAAGTTGATGCTTCGGGTCGGGACCCTTCTCTGACTCCAGCATCGGCAGTTCTTACTACCTCATCAACGGACTATTGATGCTTTTATCAGTGGAAAAGCAATGCAGTGTTTAACATATTATTGTAATTTCAGCATTTTTTACAGGAAAAACATGTGATGGAAACTTTCTAGCACATGAAAAGATGTTTCATGATTTCAAAGATCCTGTCAGTTAACCCTGTCAGTTGATCACAGGCGTCATTGTTCGTCAGGTCAGGTCTGTGCAATAATACTATGTGTAGGGTTGACAACAGTGATTCAATTGTTTACTGGAGGTTTCATTTACATGACCTGCCCCCACATTCCAAACAAAAGTAATCCAACACATCTATCTTTGCAACACTCTGTGTTCCTACACCAATTGGAAAGTAAAAAGACCCATTAACCATTTGAATGATGCGTGACTGCAAGTAGCCTATTTGTTCCTATTTTCAATTTTGTTATGCCTGGTAAAGAGAAATGTTCAAAGAAAATGACAAAAAATCAATCTTTTTAATGTCTGTATGATTTGTTTCCACAGTTGCATACAGCAATGTCTTAAAGCAATTACTAGAGAGCGTAGACCAATCATGGAGGGTTGGCAACATCAGAGACCTCACCGCTTAATGCAAAATGTACAACAGTAAGTCATTGATCCTTCTTTTTCAAGCAGCTGGTAAGACCTGATCGCAGAAATGTGACAACACCATTTCTACCAAGTTCCCTCTCAAGTCACACACATCTTTGACCTGGAAATGTATCATTTTGTTTCATTGTCACTGGATCAAGATCCTGGAACTCCCCCCCCCATTTCATTGCAGGGATATTTTCACCAAATCAACCTCATTCACTACCATCAACTTTTTACAGACAACTGTCATTGATCAAGAAACACCGGCCTTTTCATTGACACTCACATTCTGAGAACAGATGCCTAAAATTAAAATAAAACACAACTCAGTCAAAGCAGGTTTAACCTTGGGATTAAAGGTGTTACTCAATCCTAGTTAATTGACACACAGAAACGGAGTCTATCAGTTGTTCAGGGGATTTAAAGAATGAATATCATCTCAACACATTTGCCAAATAAATTGAGCTGCAGCTCTTATCTTAACTGCCATAAGGGAGTGTAATGCTGACTGAAGTGACCCCTTCAGTTATTTATTCAGATAGTGACATATGAACTAACCACCTTAATAGACAGCCTCAACTATTATGTAAATTGCTGTTTCATTAATGTCAGTTTGTTTCTTCAAGGCCTTGAAATGATCTCCAGAGTAGTGACTGTGAGTGATCTGTAATCCTCTGTGGAAAGTTTTCTTCTCTTCTATCTTCTGTTTCTTGATCAAAAGGAGGAGCTGTAAATTTCGCTGACATGCTACCTTTACATGTGCCATGATGTGGAGGTGCCGGTGTTGAAATGGGGAGGACAAGGTCAGAAATCGCACGACACCAGGTTATAGTCCAACAGGTTTATTTGAAAACACAAGCTTTCGGAATCCTACTCCTCCTTCAGATGTTAGTAAGAGAGGTGGTATCAGACACAGAACTTATAAGTAAAAGATCAAAGGGTCACACCACTGATGAGAATGTATTAAACAAACCTAAGATACTGTTAAATCTTTAATCAGTTAAAAGGTTTTAATTGATTAATATGTATATGTAAATCCCTAAATTCTTTTGAATTCACTGTCCTGAGAGAACTAAAGATTTTATCAGTGTAAAGAAGAGGTGACATTTTAGGTCAGACAATGCATGTTAGGTGTGAGGCCTTGTCTAGAATCAGTTTGTGTTTTGGTTTGGAGTCAGACTGGTTTTATTTCTAAAGTAGGAATTTATAAATCACCACATTGACTAACTGTCTATAAATTGTGTGCTTTTGAACAAAATACAACGTATCTGCAAATACAAATATAATCTGTGGGGTGAATGTGTATTTGCAGATACATTCTATTTTGTTCAAAAAGTACACAGTTTATAGGCAGTCAGTCAATGTGGTGTTTTACAAATTCCTACTTTAGAAATAAAACCAATCTGACTCCAAAACCAAATTAAACTAAACAAGGCCTCACACCTAACATGCATTGTCTGACCTAAAATGTCACTTCTTTTTTACACTGATAAAACCTGTAGTTCCCTTAGGACCGTGACTTCAAAGGAATTCAGGGATTTACATATACATATTAATCAATTAAAACCTCCTAACTGATTAAAGATTTAACCGCATCTTAGGCTTGGTTTAGTACATCCTCAGCAGCATGTGACCCTTTGATGTTTTAGTTATAAATTCTGTGTCTGATACTACCTCCCTCACTAACACCTGAAGAAGGGGTAGGACTCCAAAAGCTTGTGTTTTCAAATAAACCTGTTGGATTATAACCTGGTGTCATGTGATTTCTGACCTTTACATGTGCAATAACTGCAATTTTGAGTCTGTGGCAAAGAACTTACATGAAGAATTAAACACTGCATCAATCAATGTAAAGTGATAAAAATAACATCCTAATTGTTGTTGTTCTGAAGTTGCTGTTAAGGAAGCTTTTTTATTCACAAGCAAGAAACGTAGGTATGGTGTCCCACAAATGCTAACGGTGGAAAATAGTCCCAGAACAGTAGTAATGAATGCCTTATCTCTATGTGAAAATAAGCAAAATCATTAAACTGCGACCATAATATTGAAAAACAATATAAAACTTGTTGATATCTATAATTTGTGTAAAATACAAATAATTCTTTTGTAGTAAAGACCTTAAAAATTGCTGAAAGGAGAAATGAATTTGAAGCCTTTTGTCTTGTACTTTCATACTGGTACACAAGAAATCAGATTTAGGGAACACCAATTTATACAGCATGAGAAGAGGGAACAGATTGGTTGGACCATTGTTCACCTGGATAGGCAGCAAGAACGGTTAACAGTTAATCTTAGTTAACTGATTAAACTCAGACCAAGAAAGTATACCCTGATTGGTCATGGGGACTGCCACTGGGATTAGCAGTCTTTAAAACACATTCCTCAATGAAAAGGGTGCACTGAACAGACAAACTGATTATGGCTCCACTGAGAAGGATCCTGTGTCTAAATATATGTAACTTCCAGAATGCAGGATCAAACGACATTGTGAACCAAACTAATAATCTTGAAAAAGCTTCTTGTGTAATTCTTGGCATAGTCAGTATGATTTAGTAAATGTTGTCCAATGGCAAAATAACGCCTAATGTTGGACATTGTGGTTTGAGCTATGCAAGAACAGGTTGACTGACTGAGCATAATAGGCTATGTTACATGCTGTGGACCTCAGTAAAAATATGTTGTTTAATATATTTGTCTGGTCATTGGGAAATAGGGCCTACATACCTGGAACCAAACTGGCACTGAAATTTGTATACCACATTACTCATTTATGTGACAGGCAAGAAGTCTTTCGTATTTGATGGAAGCATCTGATAGTAGAGTATACATCTCATGTGTTTATTGGAAAGTAGCGAGTTGAGAGGACTAACTTCATTTGTTGTTCAAATGTTTGAAACACCTAACCCTCCTAGTGTAACTTTTAGTATAGTCAGGATTCTGTATTAAACTTATTTAGTATGGAATAACATGTAATATTGAACACTAAGCTCTCGTTACCTCCCAGGATAATCTGAAATGGAATAGATACCTTTCGGGACCATAGGTTATAGCCGTACATCCTTTCCTGAGTTTCAAAGGCAACCAAATTGTATTTGCAAAATTCAGAGCATAGCAGCCAACATTATATGTGATTGTATTACTGAATAAGTTTAATACATAATCACAACTGTACTAAAACTTACACTGGAAACCAAATTGAGATTAAAAGTAGCAGTCTGTTTCATTTGTATATGCTTGTGTTACATATATTCACAGACAGGACTTTGTTCTGTCTAGGCAAAATGAATTTACCCATAGGTACATTGAGAATGTATATTCAAACTTAAATATTTGAGTATTCCTCCTAAAATTAAAGCAGTCTACATGTGTTTTAGAAGCTTTAAGTGTATGTCTAACTACATAACTTCAATGCATTTAAGACACAAAATACAATCTGCACAAACATGCTGGGTTGAATATTTATTTCCTTTCAGCTCTAAGGAGCTCAAGTACATCACTAGAGAAGCTAGGTATAAATTAGGAAATTGTACTCAAAGGAGTTGCTTTGAAACACCTATTTTTTAAAATTGAGATACATTAGAAAGAAAACAATGCCTTTAAATGTTTACCTATAACGTGAGTTTGGAATGGCTATTTGAAACAATTTTTAAATGGAGTTGATGCGTTATGCATTTTTGAATCTTTGAAAATGTAAAGGTTTCAGGTGAAAGTTCTGAGCAATGGGTTACTATTTTAATCTAACTGCAGCTGTATGTCAAATTACACAAGCTGACAACATGCTGTACAGTTAGTGAAGTGGAGCTGAGAATCCAGCTGATAAATAGAGGGAAAATGCAAACATTTTGCAAGCAATAACTAAAATCATGCAAGCGGAAGCATAAGGGTCATTGTGTCACTTCTGTGCAGCAGGGGATTTCCTCTCTGATTTGCACTCCCAGATGTTTCACTCTCTATGTGAATACCGCTATAGGATGCACACAGCAGGATGTCCATGTTGAACTCTATTACAAAAGGCTGCCTCGCTGAACTTAATTGCACACCTGACAAGCAATTTTCATCCTTTAACATGAATGATACAACAAAGGAAAAATGTACATTCTGTCGGAACGTTATTGTTATTCTACCAAAGACTGTCATGGAACAGTCATTGATCTGATAAGGTCAAATACAAAATCTTCCAATGATTTACTTGTTGATTTCAGATCAATTTAATTAACACAGCAGGAATTAACCAGTGATCCTAGATATACTGCAGTTGCAATGTCAGTCAATCAATCACTGTAATTTTTGTTTTTTCTACATATTATATAGAAGTCACTTTGTCAAAACATTTGGCAAATTGGAATAATGATAGGAGCAGCCTACGTTGAAGCTTTTGCCAGACTGAAAAACTCCAATATGAAAAAGAAGACTTTTTTACATGTAGCTTGTTTTAATTGTCTCTCAGACGTGCCTGAGTCCAACTCATGACATTCTCTCATGACCAGGTTCTATAATTCATATAGACAGGAATGGATACCTCTTTCAGTGAAGGTATCTTGTCGACACCGGTTCTAGGTTCCATACGCTTACACAACTGATGAAATAATTTTGTTTATTCTTCTGATGATGAAGTTGAGATTTCCTCTTTTATCATCTCATTATCTTATGAATAGAAGGATTTATTTCTTTTTCAGAAAATATGGGCTAAAAATTCTATCACGTGGCGCTGCTTTAAAGTGACATTACGTAGACTAAGACAACACAGTATGAAGCTGGAGGAATACACAGGGCAGGCAGCAGCAGAGGAGCGGGAAAGTTGTCGTTTCGGGTTGGGACCTTTCTTCAGAAAATTTCAGATTTCTGAAGAAGGGTCCCAATCCAAAACGTCAACTTTCTCGCTCCTCTGCTGCTGCCTGACCTGCTGTATTCCTCCAGCTCCACGCTCTGTTGTCTCTGACTCCAGCATCTGCAGTTCTGGCTATCGCTACGTAGACTAAGTTGGGTACGCAAAGTGCTGTGATCCACGACCTGCCTGATTCAAATAGTTTCATCATTGAGATGTTTAGAGAAAGTTGCACAAGCTTTGAATGCCTGTGGTGATCTTTGCTCCCTCAAGCAGGTAGTCAACATTACACTGCTTTAAAATGGCCACATTTATTGTCCATCTCTATTATGTCGAGAAAATGGTTGTGAGTCTTTTAGTTAAGCTACTGCAATACCTATGCTGATTACATTCCCACAGAGGTGTTTGGTAGGGAATTGCAGAACTTTGACTCTCTGACAATGAAGGAATTATGATTTGAGTTGTTCCATGTATCTCATAGTGATTGCTGTAGTAGAAGATATTAATAGCTACTATGCTAATTGTTAGGTCAATAGAGCATAAGGCAACGTATAACCCATTTGCTATTGATTATTTTGTATTTCTGCTCAAAATTCATTTATACCACCATTTGAGTTGATTACTAACGCAGTGGCCGATTACCATCCAGCCATTTCATCTTTCTTGGTAAATGAACCCACTTGATGATTAGCTTAAGCAAGTACTGCAGCTATGTAGAACCACAGACTACCATGAATACAAGTGCAATAGTTTGGTAACTAATGGTCAAGCACAGACAGACTGTTGTTACTATTCAGTGAAGACTCAGGAGAATCCTTTTGTCATATGTCTACTATGACAGTTTTTGCCTTTAATTCTGATGGTAAATTTGAAATCGCCAACAGAGGAACTCACTCCTTCAACAATGAGACCCAATTAACTCAATTGCAATTATCTTGAAACATATAGATTTGACATGATATGTAAAAAATGATATTGACCTATTGGCTATTACATTTGCAGCCTCTGGTGTATGAACATTAAATAACACATTAGAGTATAGTATTTTTAATAAGCAGAATGAAATTCAAATGATTATAAAATTCTTTGCCACTCATCCTAGGTATATAAATAAAAATGTTTATTCATGCTTAGAAATGAGTTCATATAAAAGTTTTTATGATAATCAGTTATTAACATAATTTCTCTCTAAAGAAATGTTTTACAGAACGCATAGCTGGATGAATAGCTCAAATTTTTTACAGCCCATACACCTAGTAAGCACTGCCCTCTGTTGGTTCATCCCAGCAACATCAATCTTCTCCTCATACAAATTGTGGAATTGATTGGCTGAATTGTAATTTAGACCATTCTTATATGATCAGAGTTAAGCTATCTTACAAGAAAGTTAACTTTATTTTAGTAACAAAACCACTCTTTCACATACAAACTTGAAACTAATTCAATAAGACCAGCAACCACTGGAATTAATCCCCAGAACAAACGGCATTTTGTATGTAATGGTTTTCGTCATTGTTTTATCTGGGATCATTTTATGATAATGATGAGAAAAAAAATGATGAGATCATTTTATAATGGTATGATAATAATGATAAAGACCAATAGCTGAATGAGGCAAGTGGATGCAAAGAGATATAGGATGCAAGATATCAGAGATTAGGGAATATTACGAAGTTGGTTAGAGTAATTGTGAATTGGAAGGTAGGAAGCTAAAATGTGTGGTTCCTTTAAGAGATTTGTGCTTTGTCTGTACTTAGGAATTTCCTTTCAAGATTAAAAGGAAATTTCTAAAGCTGTGAGCAGCAGCTGAATTTGCCTGTACAGAAAGCCTCATAAAGTGAAACAAGTGTATCAAAAATACGTTACAGGTGGCAGGCAAAACAGCAGTCTTGATCTGATGTCATGACAATGAGCTGGAATTCGGCCAAATAATTTAAAACCAAACTCAGCGATTCAAAGCCAATTGAATTTAAATCTGATGGTGTTGACAACCTGAAACCAATCATATTATAAGAATTTGATTATGTCATTACGGGTATATAAGACGAGGATAATTGGAAAATTGGGGAGAGCCAACTGCCATCTGAAAGAGAGGACCATCCGCCATCTGCCAGAGTTAGCACCATTCAGCTCTCAGAGAAAGCCCATCCAATTAATCAAAGATACCACGGTATTTTAACTCAAAGTCCTCACTGAAGAAATTATAGAAATAAAACATCCCTGACAGCTGAACTAACAGAAGAAAGACGTAGTGAAGAGACCGGAGATGACAGAACACAGTCTGTGTGAACTTGGAGAGATAAAGTTATAATTTATTGCTTCTTATTAATTGGGTTTATATTACTGGGACATGTCTTTATTTAAACAGTATTCCAGTAGAATTTAGACCATTTAGGGAGTAGTTAGTAGTCTAGGGAAGAATTGTCAGTTTGTTAGTAATTTTTAAAATTTGTTCATTGTTGGGTCAAATAAATAAATTGCTTCTTGTTACTAACTTGAAGTGGAGATCAGGGACTTTCTTTCTTTTAATAGATTACAAGGGGAAAGGCGAGCTTCTCTGGGTGTTTAGTGGGTAATTATTAGAGGGGAACCCCTACTCCTGACATAACAGATTGGGGCATGTGGTTTAGTTTATTTGTCAGAGGGTTTGGCTAATCCCTGTCATAACAGGAACATTTAGAGAAGAACAATCAGTTCAGAACAAACTGCTAGTCATCTATTCAATATAGCACAGACACCATTGGAAAATAAAAATAAATATATTATCTATAATGAACTGGAAGATAAACAGTAACATGCAGAACATTTCGGTGCTGAATGCTTCAAGATCACAGCACTGGAGAAAGCATGAGGAGCTTGAAATGTGACAAAGCCATGAGATACAGCAACATTATACCAACGTTCCTGAAACAATGTGGTGTCCATGCTCCTGTCTGGCTGATTCATTTCTGCAGAAGAATCATCAGCTCAAATGTACTCCTGAAAATGTGCTGCACTCTATAGATCACTGGCATTTCAAAACACAGAAAATATCTCACCCTGGCAACCAGCTATCCATTGATTTCATTACTTTCTGTCTGTTTTAAGGCCTTTGAGCAACTTCCCTTGTAATGTTTATTGCTGGTTTCTGTGAGGGGCACAACATATGATCAGTGCTGGCACTCACCATCTACAACAAAAATGATTTTCAAAAGAACTTGAAGTCAGGCATAATGCCACTGGATGTCTCAGCTGCCTATGATACAATCTGGCACGCTGGTCTGCTCCTAAAGGTGCTTCCAACCTAGGTCAGGACAGTTTCTGAAACATTTCTTCACAACAGACAATTAAAATCCCCCTTGGACAAGGGCAATGTTCATAGAAGATTGGCCATCAGACTACCACAGGGCTCAGTACCAGGTGCTGTTCAATTTTTATAAATGATATGCCAACAATCACATCTCACAGGTTCACCTATGTTGTTGCCATGTGTTAACCCATCCAAGCTCCATCATTCTGCACCCTGGATTGGACCCTTAATGCAGATGTTGGAAAGTTGATAGACTACTGCAGCATGTTGTGCCTCAAATTGAATCCCTCTAAAATCACATCCAGTATGTTGCACCTTCACAAAATCAGGGGTAATAAAGAATTGTATATCTAGATGGGTGGTCAGAAACTAAAGCATAATCCCAGCCCAAAATTCTTAGAAGTGCATCTGCATAGGACATTGTCATTCTGGGAACATCCTAAGAAAAGAGCAGCAAATCTCTGAAGTAGAAACAACCTATTAACCACTTTCACTGGATCTACGCGGGGTGCTGCTCTGAAACTCAGAACTTACCCTAACATAACCTGCAGCAGAATAGAGTGCATCTGCCTAGTTTAAGCCATTTTACATGTAACTTGTTGACTCTCAATTAAATGCAATAATGTGCATCATAATTATAAGCTTCTATTCCTCGCTGGGCTCCTAGTCCTCAAAGAAATCACGGTCACCGGACCCGAAACATTAACTCTGTTTTCTCCTTCACAGATGCTGCCAGACCTGCTGAGCTTTTCCAGCAACTTTGTTTTTGTTCACTCTCCAAACATCCAGCAAGTAGCAAAACCCAATAGCTGGTTGAAACTATCCATGCTGGGCCTCAGTTACCATTCCACAATGACCTGTTCAATTCACCTACAGTACTTCCCATTTCCTTCTCAGCATCTCATATGGGGCAACCTACCTGAGCAAGATCTACCAGCAGAAATTGTCTGGATCAAAGAATGGGAAACACTGCTGCATTAATATATACTTCTTACGGACTTGTACAGAGACACAAACAATGCTGCACAGTACCAAGAAGTACCCTCTCTTCAGATTATGTGGTGGACTAATCACCTTGGGCTCAACAAATTAGCACTGCTTTATAGGGTGTGAGCAACATGGACTATGACAAAATTTGCGACAGAATCTGACAAGAAGTCCAGTGAGGCTTATCTCAACATCAACTGCATCTTGCTCCATCTTTTATGCATTTGCTGGGCAGCGAGGTGGTTTTCCTCACAGCGAGTTACTAATTGAGGGGATTAAAGTTTGTAAAACACCCTGTAGTTGTTCAACTCACCTACTTAATATTCAGCTTCCTATCTTACCAAATGTACTGAACAACTAGGTGTCAAGAATTCATGTCATGGATGTCAGAGCAGTTAACTGGCAACGCCTATTATACATATAGATAATTAGCAATGCTCATTGTTTGTTTTGTCTAGCCGGACACTCTCCATCGTAGTCCATGAGATGTAATTTTGTGAATTAGCTTTTTCTCTGGCACTTTATCAAATACTTTCTTAAAATTGATATGGATGACATCCATTGCATTCGACACCCATTCTGCTGCTTCAAAAATAACTAACTTAGTCAAACATAATTATCTTCCACAAATCCATGCTTGTTATCCTTAAGTAATTCAACCATTTCTAAATGCATGTTACTTTTTGCCGAATATTGTCCTAAGCCATCACCCACCACTGTTGTCAAACTGACCAGCCTATAGTTAATAGGATTGTCTTTACACTATTTCTTGAATAAGAGTGTCATTTTCCCACTTATCAATTCTTTTGGCATCTCATCGCTGTTGTTTTGAATTCCTTGCTCCTTTCTTAAAATTTCATCTAGCTGTGAATTTAGGATTTAGACCTTTTGGTCCACAGTAGCTAAGTTACAGCTTAAGGAAATACTAAGAAATGGGTAAGAGGATGCCCAACCAAGCCCTCTCAACAGCAGAGAGTTTTGCTTCAGACTAATAACTGAGGCAGATCTCTCCTTGCATTGCTGAAATAAAACAATGATTAAAAAAAATCTCAGTCTCCAGCAGTTAATTATTTAATATTCAAGACAACGCAAGTACCTAGAGAAGACTGGAAGATTATAAACAGTCCATCCACTATCTCCAAACTTACCTCTTTTAACAATCAGTATGCAAGCCACTTAGACCACGCAGTTTACCTATCCTAAGCAAAAATAACCATATCAATACCTCCCGCCCATTAATAATATAGTTGTATTGTTTTATTCTTTCAAGGGATGTAAGCATCACTGGCTAGGCCAGCACTTTTGATAATGAGCCTTGAAAAGGTTTTGGTGAGCTACATTTTCAACTTGTTATGGACCACTTGATTGGCACCACATCCACAAACATCCTCTCCCTCCACTGACGCTTGGTAGCAGCAGTATGTACTATCAACAAGATGCACTGCAGAAATTCACCAAAGATCCTCAGACAGCACCTTCCAAACCCACAACCATTTCCATTTAAAAGGACAAGAACAGGCAATACATGGGAACACCACCACCTGCAAATTCCCCTCCAAGCCACTCACCATCCTGACTTAGAAATTTATCACCATCCCTTCACTGTTACTGGGTCAAAATCCTGCAATGCCCTTGCTAATGGCATTTGGGTCAATTTGCAGCAAGTGGACTGCAGCGGTTCAAGAAGACAGCTTAGCACCATCTTCTCAAGGGCAACTAGGGACTGGCAAAAATGCTGGCCAGCCAGCAACGACCACATCCCATCAATGATTTTTTTAAAAAATCTGGTATAGATATGTACAGAGTGCTGGTAGGAAAAGAGCTCCAGAATTTGCCTATGTTTTCTGCTTGGTCCTCCAGCCCTAAATTTTACTCGCCAGGCACAAGTATCTCAAGTCATATTCCTCATCCCTGAGGACCTCCAGGACCTGTCAGCAATGTGGGATTCCAATTTCCCTCTGCCTGACATATGTGGGGCAATTGACAGGGGTGTACATAGCAGCTGGTCCTGCCAGAGCTTGATCTGGTTACACTTGGCCTTTATAGGTAGTACTGGTGTCAGGGATCCCAGGAGTGGCTAAAATTTCCATCTGTGGCAAGTGGCAGAATATAATAAGTGGATCATTATGGGGTTGATGAAGAGAAACTGTCCATGAATCTCGCTAAAATTGACATTGAGTCAATTTCTGGTATATTTCATTTCAGTAACTCTACTTCCTTTGTACAAGATGACTTCCAGCACAATCATTCAATCTCTGTGTGCCCAATACCCTCTTATAGCAAGTGGCATGTTCTTGATTTCAGATTATTCTTTCATCACTATTTACTGCAGGTCTTCCATTTTGTTGCACAGTTTATCTGATTTGAGCAAAATGCTTGTCTTTTGAATTCAATGTCTCTGTTGTGTTGATGACTTCCAGAGTGCAATATGCTATGGCTTCTCATTGAATCTGGAAGATTTCACACTCTGTATTCATTTCCTCAACTTTCTTCACAGGTAATGCAGCTCTCAACGATATGTCATAGAATCTTAGAATCATAGAGTCATACGGTACATGTCTGCAATATACGATTCCCCAGCTTTTAGGCTACCTCTAAATGATATCTCTGCTACTGAGGTAACCTCCTGTGCAGACATGATCGAGAAGGTAAAAGCTTTTGGAGGAAGACGTTTTGAAATGACTTGTGTTTTGGTGGAAGAAACATGGAGAGACAATAGAAGATCAATAGTACAACTTTGAGGAGTGTACAGGATCAGAAGGATCTCGGGGTTCTCGTGCTTAATTCTCTGAATGTGGCCAGGCAGGTTGAAACAGTTGTTAAGAAGGCTTATAGGATCCTTTATAAACCACAGAGTATAAAAACAAGGAAGTGATGCAACACCTCTCCAACTTATTGGTCTGACCCATTTGGAATATTGTGTTTAGTTCTAGGCATCTTATCTCTGGAAAATGTTAAAGCCCTGGACAAATTGAAAACAGATTTACTCGAATGATACCAGGAATAAAGGATGATAGATACAAGGAAAGATTAGAGAGATTGGGCTTATTCTCCCTGGAGCAGAGGTGACGTCATTAAGGTGTTTAAAATTATGAACAATTTTGATAGGGTAAAGAAAGATATTCTGTTTCCACTAGTTTGTATGTCAGTAACTAGAGGTCACAAATTCAAGACTGTCAGCAAAAGAGCTGGGAGTGCAATGAGGAGAAACTTCTTCACTCAAAGAATTGTTAGGATTTAGAATGCACTGTCCGGGAGAATGGTGGAGGCAGATTCTATTGGAGGTTTCAAAAGAGAGCTGGATATATATCTGAAAGTGTTGAAGTTAGAGGGCAATGGAAATAGGGTTGAAGAGTGAGAGCTCAGGGCAAGGCAAGACTGAAGCAATTAGAAAAAGTAATGGATAAACTCAGCATCTTGCAGCATCTGTAGAGACAGAAACAGAGCTAACGTTGGCACTTCTTTAGTTCTGAAGGAAAGTTGTCTGGACTTGAAACACCAACTCTGTTTGATAAAAGTTTTCAGTTACTGGTTTTCTCTAAGCTGAAATAAAACCATGATTATCCTAAATCAAAAACAAGCTAATGATTTTCAAGACAACAAGGTGCAGGGCTGGATGAACACAGCAGGCCAAGCAGCATCATAGGAGCAGAGAGGCTGATGTTTCGGGCCTAGACCCTTCATCAGAAAAGGGGGAGGGGAAGGGGGT
>NC_063333.1:59246134-59268758 GCF_021869965.1 Rhincodon typus | reverse complement strand
ACCTTGTTGTCTCGGATTCTCCAGCATCTGCAGTTCCTACTATCTCTAATGATTTTCAATATATCCTTCCTACCTAAACCCTACAGTCTAAACAAACATTCTGCATTAACACTACCAGGAACTTTCAGTCACCTATTGTCTATATTGGGGACACAACTTTTTGTAATTTGCTTCATAAACTTAGATGAAGAGACTGTAAGCAATACTGGCTAAATTTTCAAATCGTATAAGTACAGCTAGAAAAGTGTGTTGTGAAGATTGTGACTGAGCTATAATAAACTATATCGACATCTAAGACAAGACTAACACAGGAAGGAAGGTTGGTGGCAGCTCTATACCTCAACCAGTGGTTTGCATCCAGGCATCACATCATATTGTAAAGTGTCCTTCATTTTGGGCAGCACCACAGAGTGAAAAAAGTCCTAAAACAAAGAAGTGATCTAATGTAAATAATCAACAGTAACTGTAGACAGCTTTAATCGGTATCCAATCTCGATTCACACTATTCACATGTTGCTCCAGTCCAGGAGCAACCAGCATTTCACTTTAGTCTGTATTTATCATTTTGAAAGAAACATTTTTGTTTCTTCAGCAACTTTCAGAACTTCAGAACATGCAGAAGTGTTTTATAAACAATTGAGAGTTTTTGAAATGTAGTCACTGTAGGAAATGTGACGGCCTATTTCCTGCACATCAATTTTCACAAACTGCATTACCATCGTCATCAACATTTTGCAGTGGGATAATGACAGGATAATCTGCTTTTAGCAATTTCGATTGAAAATGAAGTCTTGCATCTTTCATGACTTTCATGATCATGGGAAATCTCAAAATGCTTTACAACCAATTAAGTAATTTTTTGAAGCGCTGTCACGTTTGTAATATAGGAACACAGCAACTAATTTTGCAAACTGCATTCTCCCACAGACAATAATGTGATAATGACCAGATAAGCTGTTCTTATACTAAACAAAAAAAAACTGTGGATGCTGGAAATCAGAAACAAAAACAGAAATTGCTGGAAAAGCTGAGCAGGTCTGGCAGCATCTGTGGAATGTCCAGTTCTGAAAAAGGGACACTCAACCCAAAACGTTAACTCTGCTTTCTCTCCACAGATGCTGCCAGACCTGCTGAATTTTTCCAGCAACTCTGATTTTGTAAGCTGTTTTTCTAAAGTTAATAGAAGAATAAATACAGGCCTCTTTTAGGCAATCCCTCAGGATTAAGCATGACTAACTTTCACTTCAGTTCAATGCATTCTGAAATATTTGGCAAATCTAATGTGTGATCTACAAACTCAAAAATACATGGGGCATGTGGTGCTTGAAGGGTTGGCTATATGGTGGTAACTTTGCCTCTTCCGTCAGGTAGAAGATACAAAAGCTTGAACACGTGCACTAACAGGTTCAAGAACAGTTTCTTCCCTGCCATTATCAGACGATGAATGGACTCTCTAGTTTCAAATAATGCTGACCTCATTAGTGTTGATCTTGCTTCATGCACCTCCTGTGATCTCTAAGTCCTTGCTTACAATGATCTGTCGGTAATGCTCGCAAAAAAGCTTTTCACTGTACTTAGGTACACGTGACTACAATAAATCAAATCAAAACTCTGCGCTTTCTTGATGTAGTCAGTGCCTTCCCAGAGTGTGGGGCTCACTGCTGCCAGTAAACCATGATCTTTGTTTCAGGTTTGAGATCCTGGGTCTCAAACATTGGTTTCTTCAGTCAGGGTATTGCTGATTTAACACAATGGAGACAATAATACTGAGATAGCAAGAACTGCAGATGCTGGAGCCAGAGATAACACAGCATGGAGCTGGAGGAACACAGCAGGCCAGGCAGCATCAGAGGGGCAGGAAAACTGAAATTTCGGGTCAGGACCCTTCTTCAGAAATGGGGAGGGGGAAGGGAGCTCAGAAATAAATAGACAGAGGAGGGATGGGGCTGGGGAAGTTAGGTGGGATGATGATAGGTGAATGCATGTATGCAGTGGTAGGGATTGGTCAGTGAGGTGGAAGTGGCGGATAAGTAGGAGAGAAGGTGGATAGGTTGTGTCAGGACAAGGACCTCTGTGTTTCCATCTCTGATGACTGCCTCGTAACCAACATCTATTTTAAACCCACCGACTCCCACAGCTACCTAGACTACACCTCCTCTCACCCATTTTCCTGCAAGAATGCAATCCCCTACTCCCAATTCCTCTGTCTCTGCCGCATCTGCTCCCAAAATGGGGCATTCCACTCCCACACATCCCAGAAGTCCTTCTATTTCAAGGACCATAACTTCTCTCCTCTGGTGATTGAAAATGCCCTCAAACACAAATCTTGCATTTCTCACACCTCTGCCCTCACATTGCCTCCCCCCAACAAAATCAAAAATAAAGACAGAAACCCCTTGTCCTCACATACCACCCCACCAACCTCCACATCCAACGTATCATTCTCCACAACTTCTGCCACCTACAATCCGATCCCACAACCAAAGAGATATTTCCCTCCCCACCCCTATCTGCCTTTTGTAGGGACCGCTCTCTCCGTGACTCCCTCGTCCACTCCATAGTCCCCACTAACCCCACCACCCCTAGCACCTTTCCCTGCAACCGCAGGAAGTGCAACACCTGTCCCTACACCTACCCCCTCACCTCCATTCAAGGCAGCAAATAAACATCTCACATCAGACAGAGGTTCACCTGCACATCTGTCAACCTGGTCTTTTGCACGCACTGCTGCTGATGTGACCTACTCTACATCGGTGAGACCAAGCAGAGGCTTGGAGTCCGCTTTGTAGAGCACCTGCACTCGGTACGTGACAAACAACAACACCTCCCAGTTGTGAAACATTTTAACTCCCCCTCCCACTCCCTGGGTGACATGTCCATCCTGGGCCTCCTCCAGTGTCACAATGACGCCACCCGTAAACTGGAGGAGCAGCACCTCATATTCCGCCTCGGGAGCCTACAGCCCTATGGCTTAAACGTGGATTTTACCAGTTTCAAAATCTCCCCACCCCCCCGAACTCATCCCATGACCAACCCTCCCTCTCATCCCCGCCTCCTTGACCTGACACAACCTGTCCATCTTCTCTCCCACCTATCTGCCCCTCCTACCTCACAGACCAATCCTCACCACTGCCTACCTGCACTCATCTATCACCATCCCACCTACCTTCCCCAGCCCCACCCATCCTTTCTGAGCTCCTCTCCCCCTCCCCATTTCTGAAGAAGGGTCCCAACCCGAAGACACAATAATACATTTTGTTATTTATATCTGCCTTCAATGACAGGAAGTTCCTCTTGTTTCTGTTTTAATTAGATCAGAATCACAAATTAACATCTGTATTCCACCAATATGGTTAACAGTATATTAACTGGACAATCTGTTTTGCTTTGCGTTGTTGATTGAAGACTAGATATTACCTATGATACTGTGGATAACCCTCTGATATTGCTTGTAATAGTCCCATGGGATCTTTTACAGCTGCCTGAGCAAGTTAGCAGTTAGGGCTCCATCTGAAGGAAAGCATCCACAACAGTGCAGTGCTCCCTTAGTACCACACTAAAATATTGGCCTTGGCACTTAAACCTGAAGTGGGTCTTGAACCTGGGACATTGTGATTCAGAGACAGGAGAGTCCTACCACCTGATTGAGACAAGGCTGACAAAAGTTCCAAAGATATAGAAAAAATGGTCCAGGGATAACTACCATGCTCTTCTTTGAAAAATTAACATCTGAACTTTATGTTGATCTGATTTTACAAATAAGGACTTCAGTTTAACATTTCATGTGAGAGACAGCATCTGTTCCTCAGTGCTGCTCTAGAGTATCTGTCAAGAGTTACTTCCTCAAAGGTTGAGATGAGATTTGAACCTATAACTTTCTGACAAAGGGAAAGGCAGATAAGGCTCACTTGTTTTTTTGACTTTTGAAAGGGTAATGCCTGGGAATCTTTTATGTCCACCTTAGAGAGCAGTTAAGTAGGATTTTATATTTAAAGATCTGGAGTGGCATTTGAAAATACAACCATCTGACTCAGAATCAAGCGTGTATCCAACTGAGCCAGAGATTGAGGTCAGGAGCTCTTGCCTTTACACTTGATAGAGCAGGTTGGGCAGCTCCTCAATAAGTGAGAAATTGTAAGCTACCTAATTATTTTTCACAGTGACAGATCTATGATGCCGTGTAATTAAACCAGGGACATTCTTTCCTGGCTTACAGAGCTTGATGAATAAGAGAACACTTTTACTGAGTCATTGTGGGAATTGTGGGAACTGCACAGAGACAGTAGGACACCTCTCCAACTGCTTAGACAAATTGGAAAATTACCCCTATTATCAATAGGTTTTGTGCACCCCAGGGCTGGGTTACATATTATTTCCTTCATTTACATTCCCTCCTAAGTAGCAGTCAATTTGCTTGAGAACAGTGAAGCACACTTATTACGTGAGGATTCAGATTCAAGAAAAGAGCATGGTTTCTTTACGAGCCTAAAATATTCTTGCTTTACATTGTTAAATCATTATTTCAATGAACTCACCACATTGATGTATCTTGTTTCTCAACACCTTCACTTATTAATTACTGGTGCATCGGCCAAATTTTTCATTGTCTCATTTTAGGAAAGACTTCTGGATAATAAGAAGTAGCATTTATTTCCCTCCAATGCCCCCCCGCCGCCGACATTATATACCCCTGAAGAACTCTTCCACAAAATATGGGAGTTGTTTTTCAAAACATTTTTTCAAGATTTGCCACAGTTCTGTGTAGATTTAACTACTTCCTGCCCTTGATTATGTACATCCATGCTCAAAAATTATTTTTTTTGCACATTAGTGGTTGCTTTGTTACAGAAATTGAATTTTGATGAAAAAGGTACATGTTGTCAAAGCTCTTCATCTTGCACTAATCAGGACAGTTCACAAGAAATATCAAAATAAAGGCAAAACAAGTTTTATACAGCGTGAGAGAATGAACCAGAAAATAGTTGTCACATATTGTGTTTCATTTAAAGACGTGCAGCGAGTACTTTTTGTTTAATTTGCTCATGAAATTGGTCATCGCTGGCTGGCCAGCATTTATTGCCCATCCCTACTTGTGCTTGAGAAGGTGGTGATGAGCTGCATCTTGAACCATTTCATCTTGAACCACTGTGCTGTAGGGAGGGAGTTCCAGGATCTTATTACTTATATGAAAGGTACATGAATTTCAGTGCCAGTGTAATGCTAGGTTGGTAGGTGATCTGTCCCGAAGACTGGTAGATCATATTAGATTGCATACATCTTGGGCTGCTCACAACAATAAAGGTACTAATTGTACCCAACTAGCCCATGGTTGCAAAACTCACAACAGTGTCCAATATTAGATGAAAATCCACATTTGGACAATTTTTGTGACATAATCCTAAATTTGAGAAGAACTATGCTGACAATAAATGTATAATTGTCAGTTGGGCTCACAATATGGCACATTTGCATATAGTGGAAGCTATATATGTACCAATGCAGAATGTTCTGTTCTTTGTATACAGAAAGAAAGTGCACACACACTGCACCTGGTTCAATGCAACAAAATCTGTGACAGTTATGCTTTGGCTCATTCCTCAATCAGAAATGGGCCTTGCTCAATCCGAATCAACCCTGCTTCTTTCATTCCACGAGGAAAACAGCCTAGAACTGGGTACAAAGTATCGAGAGGTAGTAGGCTGCCTGTCATTGGGCTCATCACCCTTATGAGAAGATCCTGACTCTAATCACCCTTAGCAGGTCTGGGCTTGTCTTAGTATGCCAGAAACTCCTGAGGAAAGGCTATCGCCCTTGGCTTGACTGAGGCATGTTGACAACTATGGCTAGTTTCTTGAATTTGTGTCTGTGCTATCACACATGGAAAGATAGCAGTGCCAGGAGCCTGGCATCTCTGGCTAGTAGGAAAAGTGTAAAAGGGCAAGAGAAGGGACAGTGAGCACTATGTATGGTGAGTGAGGAGCCAGAGATGCAGCCTGGTCCAGACCATGAGCTGGGTGTGTGTCCCTGAGTGCACAGTGTCCTTGCAGCAGCTTCACAATGAGAGTTGCTGGTGGAGTCTGTGATGCAGAATTGAAGTGTGGAAGTGTCATGTGAGTTGATCAGAGACGTGCCATGAGCATTCTTAGAAACTTGCATATGTCAGATGCCAATGTCTGTGGATGTGGGACATGTATAGCTGGTGTCCATGAAGTGTGCACTGAAATTTTGGCGCTAATTTCCTATATGGGAAGTTGTTTAAAGCAAGCAGGGATCTGAATCCACTAGGTGTTCAATCTGGTTTTACAACTTCCTAACTTGTTGGCCAAGTTTGTTAAAATGGAAAGTCTAATAATAGTTGGGCTGCTCACAAGGCACTTAACAAGCAATAATCACTGTCCATTGGCAATTTGCTGCTGTCCTGTGAGAATCTTGCTTTGTGAAAAACATGAAAAATGGTGTGAGTTGCTCCCAACTTCAAGATGGATTTTGCTGCATTGCTGCCACAGATCTTGCCAAAGCCTAGTTCGTCTACAACCCTTAGAGATTCCACCCTAAATTTATGCTTTACTGAAAACGTTTTGGCAGTTTTGCAGCAGACCGTGGAGTTAAAATTTGGGTGCTTCCTTTAAATAGAATGTCTCCATTCTGTCATCACAAAAGTTAGTGTTGCCAAAATGACAGCAGTAAAGAGAATGGATAGAGTCTCTCAGGAAGATATGTTCAGACAATAAATGTAAACATTTAATGGCAAGAGGAATACATGCTCTCAGCTGTGTATACTACTGCAGCATCGCCATAAAGATCCTTGCCCCTCCTTGAGGCATGGTGACCCATTGGTTAAGCTCATCACCAGTCATCTTGCTATAATGAGACATCAGCCCTGTAGTCTGGGAATATAGTGATTTTGCCTTGCAGGTCATATAAGACAAAGTTATGACCTGTAGTACTCCTGCA
Source organism: Rhincodon typus (assembly GCF_021869965.1). Taxonomy (NCBI): domain Eukaryota; kingdom Metazoa; phylum Chordata; class Chondrichthyes; order Orectolobiformes; family Rhincodontidae; genus Rhincodon; species Rhincodon typus. The sequence goes on along the minus strand of NC_063333.1, from coordinate 59,261,804 downwards.
GTTGTAAATAGAAAAGCAAAGTAACAATCATTTTTGTTATGCAACGTTTTTTTTTAATTGTGGAAAGGGTGAACAAGAGGATATGCTGAGTTTTCATTGGTAATTGTATCATTGAAAGGAATGCTCAGAACAAAACATTATCACAAAAGTGTTGTACTGAAATGGAACCGCGCATGAATAAGTACATGAACTGTTTGCAAATGATTGTCGGTGCCCGCTGCCTCTTTCTTAGTTCTGGATGTTGTCTATCTGTTTACTGGAAAAGTCAGCATTAGTCAACATATGTGAACATGCACTGCCAAAAGACCTCACAATATGTGGTCACTGGCCTCCTTTGAACAGACACTCACAGGCATTTTCAGATTTGATTCATGAAGGAATTTCAAAGGGACATTTTGGAGGCATGCTGCTAATGTCCTGTAGATGTTAATCTTTCTTCTCTCTACCCTTATTAACTCATTCAGTTACACGGGAAAAAAGATTTTTTTTGCATTCCATCAGTTCGAATGACACAAGGAAAATCTACATTCTTTATCTAGCAGCAGACAGGCATCACTTTGTCCTTGGTATTTCCCATTGTTTTCATTGGAGAAGCTTGTAGCACTAACTTTCCATTGGGAATTGACGTAGTCTGCATAATGCCATTTGAAGTGGTGTTAAGTAAATCATTTTCTCCAGTATTAACATGACACACAACATATCAATAGCTTCAAAACCATTGCTTACATGAAACCCCAGAGTCATACCTAGAAACAAAGGAAGCTGTTTGCAATTATTGAGGCTCAGTCATCTCAATTTCAGGACGTCTCTGCAGGGTTTCTTTTCCCCCCAGGAAGCATCCTAAGCACAATCATCTGCTATTGCTACATCACTGAGCTACCAATAATGTAAATTCGAAACTGAACATGTTTACTGACAATTGCAGTTTTCAGATCCATTTTGCAATTCCTCAGGTAATGAAGGATATCGACATGTAAGCAAAAGGGAACAGGATCCAGTTCTTCTCTTTAGCCACTGCACCACAGGAAAGCCACTTGAGGATGTGCAGCACAGATTTAACAGAATGAATTAGAGGAAGTTATTTAGCAGAATTACAGCAATTTAGCTGAAGTGGTCTATGTTGCTTCTCTAAACCAATCTCCTCCCACCTCTGTTTATCTAATCCCATCAGATATCTTCCAATTTCATTGTTTCTCATTTTTTTTTGTTTCAACCAATGAAAAGCCAGAAATTTGTTGCTTATCCCTAATTGTCCAAATAAGGTCATAGTGAGTTGTGTTCTTGAATTGTGGCAGCAAATGTGATGTAGGTATACCCATAGCACTGTTAGGAGGACATTCCAGGATTATGGACCAGCAAAAATGAAGGAACAGCTATATAGTAGTTCCAAATCAGGGTGGTGCATGGCTTGGCTGCACAGTTCCTTGAGGCTCTTCTAAGTTCAACCTTCACAGAAATGCAGAGTGCAGCAACTCTCAAGGAATTCAGTCAGAGATCCTTTTTATAATACCAACTGCTGTGTACTAAGTTTAAAGGCCCAATCTTGTAGGCAAGTAAGCAAGCATGAGTGAGCAAGTGAGTAAGTGGATTGGCAGGATGTGTAAATGTGTAAGTGAGAAGGATGGGCAAATGGGTAAGTGGATAGTGAGGTGGTAAGTGGTTGAGGACAGTAAGTGGTGAGGGGGCTAAGTAATTGAAAGGTATATGTGGGTGAACTGGGAGATGGGTAATTGCTTAGGGGGTAATTAATTCCCATCAAGAACTAGGTGGGTAGTTGGGGCGCATTTAGATTGAGGGTTTAGTCAGATCAGGGGCTAATTCGGTCAAGGAGCTGTTTGGGTGGGCAGGCAGTAGTGGAGCCAGTTTCCTGAAACAGTCAGGTTAGGCCAGTCTGATCGGTGGGAGATCCAGGATGAGTGTTGGGGGCAGTGAAGAGGCAGTGATGACTGGGGGTTCAGGAAGGATGATGGGGAAGTCAGTTGTGGAGTTACCCAGATGTGAGACAAGATTTTATTCTGTCTAACATTTTGTAACTATTCAGGTAAGTGCTGCAGAACTCTCCATGTGTCTGACTCTAGCTAGAGCCAGAGGAATTTGCAGTGGACACCAGGCAACAGCTGAATTCTGATTGGTATTTGAAGCTTTCAGCTTTCCTTGCAGGTACTTGCATCTTTGGTTTGGCCACTGTATCTTTAAGAAGCTCAAAGAAACAGGGTTTGTCACCCAATTTGAGGATATTGCCTTGTAGTACTTTGGAACTGTAGAACAATATGAGAAGTATGTTCGAAAGAAGTTATTGAATGTCAAGAAAAATCATCAAATATTAATGAAGAAGCAAATCCAGAAATTGCTAGAAGAAGCTCAGCATGTCTTGCAGCATCTGTGGAGAGAAAACAGAGCTAACATTTTGTGTCCAGTGACACTTCTTCAAAATTGATTGTAGCTGGGAAAAGGTTGATATATAAGCTCAAGATGGTGCCGGGGGATGGGGCAGGAATAAATGATAGTTGGAGATGAAACCAGGAAGAGAGAAAGAGAGAGAGAGAAACAGTCGGACAGACAAAGGATGGGTAATGGTCAGCTGCGAGAATCAATGGCTTCTAATGGAGTAGGATCCAACAAAAATCCCGATCATCTAATATACTGGCTAAAACTCTGGACTTTTCCAAAATCTAAAATACTGGGCAAAACCCTGGATTGGTGAGGCTGCAGCAAATACATAACAGAGCCAACAGAATTGGGATTTCTGTCTGGGACTATTGTAAGCCTGAAATTCCAATTTACACCTCCTCTCTAAAAGAACAATCACCCAACACTAAGAACACTCTAGTCCAAGATGGCTTCAATACCTCAAGCTACCCAGCACAGACAGTATGGGATCTACAGACATACCGGACTTTCAACTTCAATCAAAATCCATTCACAGAGATAACACAATGTGGAGCTGGAGGAACACAGCAGGCCAGGCAGCATTAGAGGAGCAGGAAAGTTGACTTTTCGGATTGGGACCCACAGAGATACCGGGCATTCAGCTTCAATTGAAATACATTCACACATACTCTTAATGATCAGGAAACCAATTGACTTCAGAAGAAACACCAGAAGCACACAATGGAAAACACAGATTTGAGGGGAGATAACGGGGCACACAGTCAGTATAACTGCTAGCCCCGATCTCACCTGTGAGAGGGCCATTTTTATCAGCAACAAACTTCTGCACAAACAGCTTCAGAAATAAGAACCACAGAGGCCAAACGGAGAAGCTGAATCGTGAAACCAAACGAAGAGCATCATCGGGACAAAAGACATCCGAGAGCGGGGAAGCCAACCAGGCGCTGTCCAAACAAGGGCTTCCAGACACCGGCCTGTTCCAAACCAAGAGAACCAATGGCAAGAACCCCAGCAATCAGGCACACTTTAAAACCGCGCTGAAACTGCTCAGGACCTATTTATTGGACTTGGTATGAAATCCAATAGGTTGCAGGGTTCCCAAGTGAAAAATGAGGTGTTGTTCTTCCAGCTTGCACTGAGCTTTGCTGGAGCACTGCAGCAAGCCCGAGACAGAGATGTTCACCAGGGAACACGATGGTGTATTGAAATACATAATACTGGCAACTGGAAGCTCAAGGTCATTTTTGCAGACAGAACAATGGTGCTCTGCAAAGTGGTCACCAGGTCTGTGCTTCATTTCCCAGTGTAGAGTGGATCACATTGTCAGCAGTGAATACTGGACTAGACTGAGTGAAGTGCAGGTAAAGCGCTGCGCAAAATGACCCTGAGCCTTCAACACACCAACTGATTTTGTTTCTGATTTCCAGCATCTGCAGTTCTTTGCTTTTTTTGTTCAGTATTTTATGAGATGTGTGGGAGAGAGAAACTATCATTGGAAAATTCCTGACTTTATGCAAACAACACTAAAGAGCAAAGCATTATACCCTGTCAAATGCTTTGGAGCAGGTAATCACAAATGATTTCATAAAGTGTCTATGAACAGAAATCCAGAAGTGCATAATATCGATAACCAGAACACAATAGAACAGTCATGCTGAAAATTATGCTAGTGATCAGGTATTGGCCCAGAAATTTCAAGATAATAGTTAAAAGTTTGATGATAAAATCAATTAGGTTGAAGTATGAAAGACAGAAAGATCGCATTTTGCAAAAATAACTTGGCCGCAAGCAAATTAAAAACAAGAAAAATATGGGCCTTAGATAAGAGAAAGTTATAAGCTAGTAAGAAAAGGGCAACCACAAATGACTCCGACATTTATCAGTCTCTAAGGAGTGCACAATGGGCTGGATTTTGGGAGTGTCATACCACGTGAGAAATATCTTCATCATTGCCATGCTGTTGTTCTCTCTGTTCGTGTCCTTGAATTGTTTTAGTTGAATGCGTAGCAGTTCTTGGGAGCAGAAAGTTTGGCATGGAAGCCAGAAATAGGAGTTGGGTTAGTTTTTGGCTCACTTTCCCACTGAAAGTGAATTTCTAAATCAAGCTACAAGTTTTACATGGGGAAATACTCGATAGGCATGGAATAAGTTTTCTGTCACTTACAGCTAGCAGGGGCAGGAATGAACGTGGATCAGATAGAATGTGGGACTCATTACTGAGGCTGCGCTTGTCCTGAGGGAGGAATATGCAGCTTGTGCCAAGGTTTTCCACTTTACCAGAGGACAGTGATATATCATAGGATAACTGAAGGCCCAGAACCCAGAACAAGTAACTAATCACTTCATTGATACCATCTTAGAGCTAATACTTGAGGCCATGAGAGAGAGAGAAGAGAGTTCCTCTTCGCAAAGTGTGGCAAGAGAGGACTATCTTATTGTGCAGCAGGGACACATCCATATTTAGGACCAATTCGCTCCCCATCCAATTCCTCCTTCCCCTTGGGCTGTCTCCTTCCAAGTCCTCACTGCCTTCAGGCTCAACAACACTCTGGAAAACCTTGTTAATGATTGCACCACAATGACTGAGACCTCACAAGAGGGAATTAGATGGCACCACCAGATCTAGTCCTAGAATCATCAGAAGCCTCCTACTAACCTGTTTAATCACTGGTCTAGTAAGCAGGTGGCATGGCCGCATTGCTGCTGTTCATCTGTTCGGGGGTCTGGTAGGGAAGCCAGTAGCTAATACTTCAAAAATGTTCCTTATGCCCTGGGATCCATCCACACACTTTGGAGTGAGAATCTGAGGAAGCCTGTGTGGGTATAGAATGAAGGAGTTATGAAAACTGTTACAAAAGCAAGTTCACGCGTAGGAGAAGTTTTGATTGCTGCGCTGGTGCAGGATATTATTGATTGCACGCAACAGAACGCTATAATAGAGATGAAACCAAATGCTCTCTATTCCCGTAAGGCAATGTGTGTCATTAATTTTATTGACCAGCTCTGGCAAAGAGATGCAATCATGTGCAAAAATTTGCAAGGTGCAAATAAAGTTCTCAGCTTAGGAGGCAGAAGCAAAGAAGTTCAATGACTTTGATGAGGACTACCAGATTATGGTGTCCTGTACTGTGACGTCTGTGGTAATAAGGGCACAGATGTCTGTGGTAATAAGGGCACAGATGTCTGTGACGACCTGCTTCAAGTGTTTTAGTCATCTGTGACACTGGTTCTCGGTCATCCCCAAGTGGTTCTGTCTTCAGTGGTAGATCCTGTGTTGAGATTTTGTACATCATCGCCTTCCAGTCTCTCTTTTCTCTATGCTCCTACTCCTCATTATCTCGTACGCTCCCAACCCCACACCCTCACCTCTTGCCAGGTGTCACCATCTTTCTGGGGATATGGTCCTCCAATTGTCATTGGTGGCTTTGAACTCCAACCAGCTGTGCAAGGTGATGCTGACCCTGTTCAAAATTCTGATGCATATTGCCAATTCCCCCTACCTGCTGTGCCACACCAGTGGCACACCTTAACAAGACCACAACTGTTCTTTGTCTCACTGGCCCTCTGTATGTGTGGCAGTAATAAGTTTGGACTGAATTCCCATCCTTTACTTACTTCTCTTCAGAAATATGTCTGCTTTCAAGGCACAAATATGTCCAGCCTCTTTGTTCTGGAGAAGAATCACTCCAGAAGAAAAATTTTGAATCTATTTCTTTCCATGGATACTGCCAGACCTGTTGAGTTTCTTCAGCATTGTCTGTGTTTACATCCAGTCTCTTTGTGTGTTTCAAATATCTTGAACTGGCCTCAACTGGGAAGAAAGCAGTAGTCCTTTTCTGTCCTCTCCCTAGCACTGTAGCTTATTGTCAGTAGCATGACATGCATCTTGGCATTTACACACTGCCCAGTGCCAGTATTTCTGTCTACCAGCCCCCAATCCCCAATACATGACACTATTTGTTTAGCTTACATGGGGCTTTTCAAAAATATCAGTGGGAAACACTGTGCAGGCTCATATTAACATCCCCCCACAGAATCGACATGGTGTACAAAGGGGCACCTAAAATGGTATAATGCATACTTACAAATATATGAAGTACGAGGTTGTTGACTTGCTCGTCAAGCTGGCTGTTTATCGTACATACGTTTTGTCACCATGTTAGGTAACATCATCAGTGCGGCCTCCAATGAAGCAATGTTGTTCAACTCCGCTTGGTATGTATATGATCCAGTCTATAAAGTTGGGTCGTGTCTTTTCTAGTTCTGTTCCTGGGTTTGTACATACAAATAACATCGCTTCATCAGAGGCCGCGCTGATGATGTTACCAGCATGGTGACGAAAAGTCTGTACGATAACCAGCCAGCTTGGCGAGCAAGACAACAACGTCAACATAACCCGAGCTACAAATCTTCACAAGAACCTTAAATATATGAGGTACCTCAAGTGTTTATTATATCACTTGTAGGATCATGGCTTTAAGTAAATCTTATGAATCTTCAGAAATTCCTAAACTATTGAAGCTTTGCTCTTGCCATTATCAGAACCCCTCAATTGAGAAGCAGCTGCATAACTGATTCTCAAAACACCGTTTTTCTTGACTGAACTGGGATAGAAAAGATTCAAATAATACTGAATAGCTGAATTAAGCTCCATCTAATGTCATGAGATCAGAATAGCTTTGGAGCATAAATCATGTATCATCTATATTGCCCAGTAGTAATAATAACAATGTCTAACTAATTAACATAACTTGCTTTGAATTGCAATCATGCAATAAAACTACAGAAGAACCTTGTTATTGATATATTAATAGTTACTCCTCTACAACTGCAGACCAAATATTACCTTAAAACCAGTGGTGAACTGATGGCAACAACTTTAAGACCATCAGAAATAGGAACAAGACCAGGAATTTAGGCCCCTCAAGCCGGCTCCACCAAACAATAGGATCATGGCTGATCCAACATTCCTCATGTCCATTTTCCTGCATTTTCCTCATAACATTTGATTTCGCCTACACAAGGACTTTGCCCCACAGACCTCTGTGAAAGGAGTTCCAGAGACTCACAATCCTCTGAGAAGAAATTCCTCTTCATCTCAGACTTACATTGGTGCCCCTTTATTCTGAGACTGTCTAATGAAGGAAAATGTCCTCTCAGCACTTACCATGACAAGCCCCTTAAGAATAATATATACTTCAATGAGATAACATCTTATCCTTTAAACTCTGCTGAGTCCCAACTTGTTTAAACTTTGCTCATAAAACTATCCCCTCGCATGAGGGATTATCCTAATGAAACTTCTCTGAACTGCCTCCAATGAAATAATATCAATCCTTAAATAAGAGGAGAAAATAACTCATAGTACACCAGATGTGGTCTCAAAAGCAACCTGTACATTTGCAGTAAGGCTTCCCTACTCTTACACTTCACACCCATTAAATAAGGACCAACATTCCATTAGCCTTCCTGATTACCTGCTGCACCTATGTGCTAGCTTTCTGTGTTTCTTGCGCAAATGCCCCCAGATCCCTTTCTGATGTGGCTTTCTGCAAGTTTTCTCCATTTAAATAATATTTTGTTCTTTTGCTCTCCCTTCCCCAAAATGGACAAGTTCACATTTCCCACACTATACTGTCAAATATTTGCTCACTTACTCAATCTATGAATATCTCTCTGTAAACTGTATCTTTCTTGTAAATTGCTTTTCTACCAATTTTATGTTGACTGCAAATTTGGATATACTGCAAATATAAGATATTTCCTTCCTTCCACCAAATCATTAATATATATTGTAAAAAGGATCTCTATGGAACCCATATGGTCACATGTCACCAACCTGAAAAACAACCTCTTACCCTCACTTGCAGTTTCTCGCCCATCAGCCAATTCCCTATCCATGCCAATATACTACACCATGAGCTCTTATAGTGTAACCTTTTATGAAGTACCTTGTCAAATGTCTTCTGGACGTCCAAATACAATACGTCTTTTGGTTCTCCCAAATCCACCCTGAGTGGGACTTCCTTAAAAAACTCTAAGAAGTCAGACATGACTTCCCTTTCATGAGGCCATGCTGATTTTGCTTCATAAGGTTATGATTTTCCAAATGTTCTAATATTTCTTCTTTAATAATTGATTGCAATGCTTTCCAACATTAAATGTTAGGCTAATTGGCTATAGTTACCCACTTTTTGCTTCCTTCCCTTTTTAAATATGGATTTCATATTAGCAGTTTTCAAATCCAGTGGTACTTCTCAAGAATGCAACAAATTTTGGAAAATTACAACCAATGCATTCGTTTTCTCTGTAGTTACCTTTATAAGGATCCTAGGATATAAACGATCAGGCCAGGGGATTCATTGGCCTTTAGCCCAATTAGTTTGTCTAATACTACTTCTTTAGTGATGGTGATAGTATTTAATTCTTTAGTATTAATGGGATTTCAAAGTATATTCGACTGTAAAGACTGATGCAAAATATCTGTCTGATGCCACTTCCACTTCCTTGTTCCTCATAGCTGTCTGCCCAGATTCATTTTCTAAGGGGCTGTTATATTCAATTTGACCTGTATCTTCTTTTTTAAATAGTTAAGGGAGCTCTTATTGTCATATTTTTATATTCCTTGCTAGTTTTCCCTTATGGTTTATTTTCTCTGTCTTTACTGGCCTTTTAGTCCTCCTTTACTGGATTCTGGATTTATCCCAGTCTTCATGGCTAACACTGACTTTGACCTCCTTATGTGCTTTTTCTTTTAACTTAATACTCTGTTTAACTTCTTTGTTTAACCATGGTTGATTTATCCTCTTTTAGAAACTTTCCTCCTTACTGGCATGTATTTTTGCTGAGAGTTATACATTACTTTTATTTTTATTTCAAAAATATACTTTATTCATAAAAATGTCTGTATATACATACATAGTCCCTAAAGCAGTTAAGTTCTGTACAGTAGCATATGAAGAAACAAACAAAAATTGGAGACTGACTCTATCTAGCGAACAAACCAAAGACATTTCTTACTTGTACAAGATTATATTTACATATATTTGAGGCATTGGGAGGGTCCACTAACTGAATGGATCGCCATTTAATTTTGGCAGAAAGACCTTGAATTACCTCCTTAAATGTCAAAAACTCCATTTAAAGTGTTATTTCTGCAATCACCTCGCATGGTTCACTTTAGTTAATTCTATCCTCATTTCAATGTGACTCCCTTTAAGTTAAAAACAGTTGCTTCTAGTTTCTTGCTCTCGAACTGAATACTAAATTTTATCCTGTTATGATTACTATTTCCTAGGAGATCTTTTACTCTGCAATCATTTAGTAAACTTATCTCATTACCTATTGTTGGATCCAAGATAGCCTGCTCTTTGTTTGGCTCCCTGACATATTGGTCTCGGAAACAATCCCTAATGCAATCTATGATTTTGTTCTTGTAGCTACCCTTTCCAAATGGATTAACCCAATCAACAAGAAGATTAAAGTTATCCATAATTATTCTTCTGTTCTTTTTACATGCTCCTATTATTTGTTGATTTATAGCCTTTCCTTCAGAGTGACTACTGTTTATGGGTCTGTACAATACGTCTTCCAATGTCTCCTTTCCCCTGCTTTTTCATACTTCCACACAAATGGAATCTGCATCATCGGAGGCTGGATCATCTCTCACAACTGTCCTCATTTAATCTCTTCTTAGTAGTGCTACCCTACCACCATTTTCAATCCTCCTCTCTGTGAAAGGTCATGTATCCCTGAATGTTAAGTTCCCAGTTTTGGTCTCCTTGTAACCATGTTTCTACAATGGCTAAGATCATATTCATTTACTTCAATTTGCACCATCAGTTTATCTACCTTATTCCGAATGTTTTGTGCATTAAGATACAAAATCTTTAAGCTTGTTGTATTATTGAATTTCCCTACAGTTTTATGGCTTATTGGTACAATATAACATTCACACATTCTGTTAATTTCCTTTATTTTCTGGTCACAATTAACCCCATCATTAACCTGTAATCCTACCTTCTTCTTTATGTTTGATTTTGTAATTTTCCATGCAACACACCCCAACCCACTTTCCTCAACTATTTAGTTTAAAAGCTCTAGTACATTCCTACTTGTACAATTCGTCAGGACTCTGATCCAAGCGTGATTCAGGTGGAGCCTGTACCATCGGAACAGCGCCCTCCTCCCCAGTACTGGTGCCAATGTCCCATGAATTTGATCCGGTTTTTCTCACAAATCTATCTACCCATAAATACCACAAAATTCATGGCCAAAATGTCCTATTTTGTAACCTAACCTTGGATACAAACATGTTCAATGGTGACTGACTCTCCACCCATATTGACAGGAAATCAGTCATTTTCTCTCCTACGGAGAAGGCAGCTAATCGGGCCAATGGTGAGTGAAGATCCTTAGGCAGCTAGTAATTGACCACTTAAGGGCTTTAATTGCTGGCAAAAAGAGAAGATTCCTAAAAGACCACCTTGTCCAGCACCTAATTACAGAGGTTACAGTAAGGACGAATAACTGGACGAGTCAGTCCTGGATTGATGCTTGATCCCCTTTTCATTACCTCTGAAGAGTGGTAAGTTGCACCTCATGTTTCCACAATAAAATGTGATTTTCAAAGAGAAGCTGGGAGGGCCGAGGGTGAGTCAGGGACATACAATCCTCAATTAGCAAGTTGTTGAAGTCATTAAAAGTCAGCATTTGTTTTTATTTCCAATTGGAGCTGTGGGAGAAATGCATTGTCTGAAACAGATCAGGGTACAGCTGCTGTGAACACAGAGGGGAGCCATGAGGGCAAATGGGGGCTAAAATAAAACACTGCTGGCACTGGGAGTTTGAAATATGGTCAGAAAAATCAGAAGAGACTCAGCAGCTTGGGCATCACCTGTGCCAGAGATGCTGATTGAACGATCCAGGTCCATGATCTTTCATCAAGGCTAATGGATGCATTGATCAAGACACTTGAGAACTGGACTTTTACACTCAGTTTTTCAACCAGTGGAACAGAGTTGGCATTGCTGGAGCATTTGCTGAGAGTGATGTGAGTTGGCTCATACCATTTGAGTATCAGAAGAAGCCATGTTGAATAAATGGCCAAGACCTGAGGGATTTGAAACGGGAGCAGGCCACTCTGACTTTGGACAGAGTTTTGAGGAGGAATTTCAGCGAATGCATCCCCCTAATCAGGAAAAAGTCAGAGGATCACAGCAAGGAAAGGGAAGGTGTCATCCAAGACATTAGGTTATATTGGCCTGGATTACTTGGCCTGAAAATGGTAGGGAACTAGGAGACTGCACTGTCCTAGGTTGCAGAGATTTGCTCTTTGGTCTGCAGTGATCAGCCAGAATCAGGCAATTACTTCCTGTCATTAGACTATTTGTTTATATACCTAATCCTCTACAAACTGAAATTGGCAAGCATATACCAGTTGAGTTTCCACTTTGTATATATTTCCAATAGTAGTCAGTCAGTAATTCACTTAGCCTTCATCTCACTCGCGGAGATCCCATATTGCTGCAGTCCCAAAATAACCGTGCTCCTAACCATGGTCTTCTGATGTGCATCGTCGCAATTCAATTTGGAAATCTTGGCCAATGCAATGAAGATAGCAAGACAAGGAAATAAAAAGAATTCCTGCTGAGCAAAAGAACAGAACTCCCCTTCCACTTAGACAATGTGGTTCTAAAATAAGCACAAATACAAAAATAAAATGCAACAGATTCTTGAAATCTGAAATAAAATACTAAATGCTGGAAATACTCAGTTGATAAGGTATCATTTGTGGAAAGAGAAACAGATCTAAGCTTTCAGGTCATTAATCTTTCATCAGAACATAAAAAATGTTTGAAATGTAACGGGATTTGAAACAACACTTCTGCTAATACTTTTAGTCATCAAGATTGGGTTTGACAGTTATAATAACAGATGCATGGAAATTATGAGCAGAGATAAAGTTAGCTTGGAATGCTTCCTAATTTTAATGAAAGAGAGCAGAATGACAGACGTGATTGAATCAGGATGCAGTACTAAATAAAGCAGAACAAGAATAACATTTTCCATGTCAGCCAGAGTAATATTGAAAATTCATCAGCAGAAATAATCAGAAAAGTAAAAGCAGTAGTTGGACCATAAAAAGGCTGCACAGATTCTTCAAGATTCAATTTGTTAGTTTATAGCAAGGAATGTTGACAGCACTTTCATGGTTTCGAATCATTTATTTCAAGGTGTAACAAAATGAGGCAGTCTTTCTTTCCATTACACTTTGGCAAAACAAATAATCTGCTTGCGACACACAAGAAAATCTGATGAGGAAAATCATATCTACATTTGATTATACAAACCAGTCGTGTCAATGTTCAGAAAATTGATCAAACCTGATGTGTACATGAACCACTCAACATAATTTTCCTCTGTCTGCTGCAATCAGGTCATGTTGGTAGAGAACCTGTACATGACCCCATTGGAAATTTCTAATAGCCTGTGTAGTTCTGGTGGTTGATGACGGCAGAGTAAATTCCCTGCATTTACTCTTCTTCTGCCTTTCTGAATTTCTTGCCTAATCTGACATTTTTTGTTTGTTGTTTATTTTTTGATTAGTGTTATTGCAATGTATTCCTCTTGGATATACAGAGCTGATGTTCATCAGAGGCTGAATTTTCCCATTTTGAATTAAAATTTTTTGTTGAGTGAGATTCATGGTATCTGGGGTCTGCTATTGCTCGGAGTGACTTTTTCATGGAATCTTCCTCTCTTCACCTTATTCATTATACAACCAGGCTCTTCGGCAACCTTCTCATCCAATCACAAAGCAGGAGAAGCACAAATGCTGTCCAGTGTTCATGTTGCTGACAACATATTTACAGTCAAGCTGTAAACCACTTCAGATGTTGCAAATTAGACTCTGATGCTCCACCATTATCACTGAGCAAACGATCCAAGAAAACACATTAGCAAATTGCTTTCTGGTCAGTGACTTGAAAGTATCAGTGTATGGGCAATGGAGAGGAGGACAGGGATTTATACTGTTCGCCACATGAGACCACATGACCAGACATAATCTGCCCAGACTGAGATAGCAGCTCAGATCATTGAAGTGCTGCAAGTGAAAAAGGACAGGACACAGGAACACACACATGCTACTGGGTATAGGAATGGGAAGATAGGTCAGATGGACACTTGGCAAAAATAATAATCTGCTTGTGACACACAAGAAAATCTGATAAGGAAAATCATTCCTATATATATGGAGGAGGGCTTTAGATTTTTGGATCACTGGGACAGTTTTTGTGGGAGGTTGGACTCCGTAAGCTGGACAGGTTTCACCTGAACCAGAATGGGTCTAATATCCTTGCTGGGATATGGCTCATGATGTTGGGGAGTCATTAAACTTATTTTGCAGGGGCATGGGAACAGAGTAGATGTAAAATAGGGAGCATGGTCCATTTTTTTTTTCTTTATTCATTCATGGGATGAGGGCATCACTGGCTAGGTAGCATTCATTGCCCATCCCTAATTGCCCAGAGGGCAGTTATGAGTCAACCACATTGCTGTGGGTCTGGAGTCACATGTAGGCCAGACCAGGTAAGGATGGCAGTTTCCTTCCCTAAAGAACATTAGTGAACCAGATTGGTTTTTCCCCAAAAATCAACAATGGATTCATGGCCATCGTTAGATTCTTAGTTCCAGATATTTATTGAATTCAAATTCCACCATCTGCCATGGCAGCATTTGAACCTAGGTTCCCAGAATATTATCTGAGTTTCCGGATTAACAGTCCAGTGATAATACCACTAGGCCATCACCTCCCCATGATTCAGATAAAAGAGGAATGCTAGGACAGTCCAGTAGGCAAAGAAGACATGGGCAGGATAAGGCACATGGGAGGGCAGAAAATTATGTCTATTTTAAGGCAAGGAGCTTGACTGGTAAGGCAGGTGGACTTAAATCATTGATCAGCCTGTGGGAATATGATATTGATGCAATCACTGAGAAATGGTTGAAGGAAGGACAGAACTGGCAGCTCAATATTCCAGGGTATAGAGGTCTCAGGCAAAATGAGGGGGATGGATTATTGGTAAAGGAAATCATCACTCTAGTAATGAGGGAGAAAGTCCAAGAAAGGTCTTCAAAAAAAGGGATGATTACTTTGCTAGGATTATACAACAGACCTCCAACAGTCAGAAGGGGATAGAGGAGCAGATACATATACAAATCACTGAGAGGTATGATAGAAACAGGATTATAGTTGACAGGATTTCAACTTTGCGACCATTAACTGGGATTGCCTTAGTATGAAAGGATTAAATGAGGTGGAATATTTATAGCGCATCCAGGAGACCTTTTTGTGCCAGTTACGTACATAATCCAACTAGAGATGGGCAGTAAAAGGCCTAATGCATGAAGCTGGTCAAGTGGTTGAAGTTTCAGTGGATGAGCAGTTTGGGGATAGTAACCATAACTCTAAGTTTCAAAGTCATTATGGAAAGGGGTAAGGATAATGCAGAAGATAGTAGGAACTGCAGATGCTGGAGAATCTGAGATAACAAGGTGTAGAGCTGGATGAACACAGCAGGCCAAGCAGCATCAGAGGAGCAGGAAAGCTGACGTTTCGGGCGTAGACCCTTCTTCAGAAATGGGGGAGGAGAAGGCGGTTCTGAAATAAATAGGGAGAGAGGGGGAGGCGGATAGAAGATGGATAGAGGAGAAGATAGGTGGAGAGGAGACACATAGATCAAAGAGGTGGGGATGGAGCCAGTAAAGGTGAGTGTAGGTGGGGAGGTAGGGAGGAGATAGGTCAATCCAGGGAGGACGGACAGGTCAAGGTGGCAGGATGAGGTTAGTAGGTAGGAGATGGGGGGGGGGCTTGAGGTGGGAGAAGGGGATAGGTGGGAGGAAGGACAGGTTAGGGAGGCGGGGACGAGCTGGGCAGGTTTTGGGATGCGGTAGGGGGAGGGGAGATTTTGAAGCTTGAAAATTCCACATTGATACCATTGCGCTGCAGGGTTCCCAAGCAGATTATGAGTTGCTGTTCCTGCAACCTTCGGGTAGCATCGTTGTGGCACTGCAGGAGGCCCAGGATGGACATGTCGACTGAGGAATGGAAGGGGGAGTTGAAATGGTTCACGACTGGGAGGTGCAGTTGTTTAGTGCGAACCGAGCATAGGCGTTCTGCAAAGCGGTCCCCAAGCCTCCGCTCGGTTTCCCCGATGTACAGGAGGCCACAACGGGTACAGCGGATGCAGTATACCACATTGGCAGATGTGCAGGT
>NC_063333.1:59225213-59245734 GCF_021869965.1 Rhincodon typus | reverse complement strand
AGGTGAAGGAATTGGGAATAGGGGATGGCATTTTTGCAGGAAGGTGGTTTGGAGAAGGTGTATTCTAGGTAGCTGTGGGAGTCGGTGGGCTTGAAATGGATATCGGTTACTCGGTGGTTGCCCGGAGATGGAGACAGAGAGGTCCAGGAAGGAGAGAGAGGTATTAGAGATGGTCCAGGTGAACTTAAGGTTGGGGTGGAAGGTGTTGGTGAAGTGGATGAACTGTTCAAGCTCCTCGTGGGAGCACGAGGCGGCACCGATACAGTCATCAATGTAACGGAGGAAGAGGTGGGGTTTAGGGCCGGTGTAGGTACGGAAGAGGGATTGTTCCACGTAACCTACAAAGAGGCAGGCATTGCTTGGGCCCATGCGGGTACCCATGGCCACCCCCTTTGTCTGTAGGAAGTGGGAGAAATTGAAAGAGAAGTTGTCGAGGGTGAGGACGAGTGTGGCCAAGCGGATGAGGGTGTCAGTGGAGGGGGACTGGTCGGACCTGCGAGACAAGAAGAAGCGGAGGGCCTTTAGACCATCTGTATGGGGAATGCAGGCGTATAGGGACATCCATGGTAAAGATGAGGTGTTGGGGACCGGATAATTGGAAGTTCTGGAGGAGGTGGAGGGCGTGGGTGGTGTCACGGATGTAGGTAGGGAATTCCTGGACTAAGGGGGAGAAAATGGAGTCGAGATAAGTGGAGATAAGTCCGGTGGGGCAGGAGCAGGTGGAGACAATGGGTCGACCAGGGCAGTCAGGTTTGTGGATTTTGGGAAGGAAATAGAAGTGGGTGGTGCGGTATTGGGGAACAATGAGGTTGGAGGCTGTGGGTGGGAGGTCACCTGAGGTGATGAGGTTATGGATGGTTTGGGAGATAATGTTTTGGTGGTCGGGGGTGGGGTCATGATCAAGGGGGCGGTAGGAGGAGGTGTCGGAGAGTTGGCGTCTGGCCTCGGCGATGTAGAGGTCAGTGCGCCATACTACAACAGCGTCTCCCTTGTGCGCGGGTTTAATGGTGAGGTTGGGATTGGAGCAGAGGGAGCGGAGGGCTGCACGTTCTGCGGGGGAGAGGTTGGAATGGGTGAGAGGGGAGGAGAGGTTGAGGCGATTGATGTCTCGACGGCAGTTGGAGATGAAGAGGTGGATGGAGGGTAGTAGGCCTTGGGGTGGTGTCCAGGAGGAGGGGGTGTGTTGGAGGCGGGAGAAGGCATCAGTGGAGGGAGGGTTAGACTCACGGTTGAAGAAGTAAGCGCGGAGGCGGAGGTGGTGGAAAAACTGCTCGATGTCCAAACGTGACCAGTATTCGTTGATGTGTGGGTGGAGGGGGACAAAGGTGAGCCCTTTATGAAGACTGACCATTCGTCCTCAGTAAGGGGGAGGTCTGGGGGATGGTGAAGACTCGGCAGGGCTGGGTGAAGTTGTGTCTAAGTGAGTGGAAGGCCAATTTCAATATTGTTAGACAGTAATTGGAAACATAGAATGGGAGCAGCTATGTGCAGTAAAGTCTACAGTTGGAAAGTGGGAGTTTTGAAAGTAGTATAGTGAAATTTCAGAGACAACGTATTCCTCTAAGAGTGAAAGGCAGAGGCAGCAAGTCCAGGGAACACTGGATGTCAAGTGATTGAGATTTTGACAAAGAAAAGAAAGGAAGCATATGTCAGGTACAGCACATTAAAAACAGGGGAGATCTTCGAAAGTATGAAGAGTGTAGGGGGATGCTTGAAAAAGAAATTAGGAGGACAAAGAGGGGCCACAAAATATCTTTGGCAGATAGGATTAAGGAAAACAACAAGGCATTGTATTGGTATATTAAGAGTAAGAGGATTACTATGGCAAGAGTTATTAGAGATCAAAGGGGCAATCTGTGTGTGGAGTCAAAGGACATGGGTGAGGTCATAAATGATAATTCCTCTTTTGTATTCAAAGAGGAGAAAGATATTGTAGCCTGTGATTTTATTTGGGATGGTGAGGTTTGAGAACTTGTTAAGATTAATAAGTATTAGTTGTTTTAATGGGCATAAAGATGCATAAATCCACAGGGCCTGATGAGATGTATCCCAGGCTGCAATGGGAAGCAAGGGAGGAGATTGCAGGGGCCCTGACAGAGATATTTAATACTTTGCTGGCCACTGATGAAGTGCCAGGTGACTGGAGGATAGCTAATGTCGTTCCTTTGTTCAAGAAGGACAACAGGGATAGGCCAGGTTATTACAGACTAGTTAGTCTGATATCAGTGGTAAGGAAGATATTCAAAATAATTCTGATAGACAGGATTAATCAACACTTGGAAAGGCAGAGATTGTTCAAGAATGGTTAACATGGATTTGTTACAGGGAGATCTTGTCTGACTAATTTAATTGAACCTTTTGAAAAGGTGACTAAATATATTGATGAGGGTAATCCAGTTCATTTAGTTTACATGGATTTCAGTTAAGCCTTTGATAAAGCCCCATATGGAAGCCTGATCCAAAGGTAATAACCCATGGGATCCAAGGCAAGTCAGCAGATAGGATCCAAAGTAGGCTTACAAATAGGAGGCAAATGGTGATGGTGGAGGGATGATTTTGTGATTGGAAGCCTGAAACCAGCAGTGTACCACATTTTTCAATGCTGGGACCCATGTTTTTATTACGTACATTAACAACATGGATGTAAATGTAGAGGTAAAATTTGTAAGTTTGCAGATGACACAAATATTGGTGGTGTTGTTTGTACTGAGGAGGATGGTTTCGGGCTACAGTCTGATATTGATCAGCTGGTAAGTTGGGCAGAGCAATGGCAGATGGAATTTAATCCTGATAAATGTGACGCAGTTTGGGAGGTCTAATAAAGGAAGGGAAGGATATGCAAAATAAATGGTAAGTCCCTGGGGAGTACTGACAAACAAAGGGATCTTGGTGTACAAGTCCTTAGATCCCTGAAAGTGTCAACGTAGGTAAATAGGTTGGTGAAGAAGGTACACTGTATGCTTGCCTTCATTAGCTGGGGTATAGAATATAGGAGAAAGGAAGCCTTGTTATGAAACATTGGTTAGGCCACAGATGGAATACTGTGTATAGTTCTGGTCACCACACTATCAGAAGGACATGATTGCACTGGGGAGAATGCAAAGAAGTTTGCCTGGGATGAAAAGTCTCAGTTATGACGAGAGACTGGATAGTCTGGGTTTGTTTTCCTTGGAGAAGAAGAGGCTGAGGGAAGATCTGATTGAGATATACAAAATTATGAGAGGCATAGACAGAGCAGATCATGAAAACCTTTTCCCATGGCAGCATGTCTAAGACCAGAGGCCACAAGTTTAAGGTAAATAAGTGGTTCAGAGACTTGAGAGACAAAAAAATTCATCCAGAGTGTGGTAGAAATATGGAGTGCATTACCAGAGGGGGTGGAGGAGGCAGGTAGTCATGAAACATTTAAGAAGCATCTCGATGAGTACTTAAAATGCCTACCCAGGACATGGTAGACCACAGACCAAGTGCAGGTCAATGGGATTAAGTTAGTGTTTGTTGGTCAGCATAGACAAGGTGGGCTGAGGGGCCTGTTTCTATGTTGTACAACATTCTCTGACTCAATGAGTAGTGCAGGAAGAAGGCCAATGACATTCTGAGCTCTGCTAGGGTAAGCACCATTCTCTTCTCTCTGTTACTTCTCACTCACAGGGCCACCAATCAATCATCCTAACACCACCACTGAACTCATACCTCACTAAGGTTCATGGAATACTGCTCTTAATAATACATGCATCATGTCCATTAGACACCTCTCACTCACCTCATTCTTATAAACTACTAATCCTCATTGCCTTCTGTGCTTCCCACTCCCTCACTAGAGACACCTCACAACCTGCCCCAGAACCACCATAACTGCTCTTCCATCCAAGTGGATCCATCTCACTCAATTCTTCCCTTTGTCTCATTGCTGAGAAATTTGATCCAGCACTCCCTAGTCATGGTTCTACAGCACCCCCAACTAACATATCGGTTTTCCCTGGTCACATTGCATGTGACATGCTAGATTGACAATTACCCAATTCCCAAACAGGAAGGACACAGATCCCAAGATTTTGTTAGGACCAAGTACCTGACTGACCATGGCCAACCCATTGAATTGGAATCAGACCAACCCCTTGACTGACTGTGGTGGCACCTTCTATCTGACTGTAGTCATCTTTCATGCCACTAAGGATTGATCCCCTTTGATTTACAGAGATAGCTATTTGGTTCATGTGCACATGCAGTTTGTTTGTCAAGTAAGTTGCTAGCACATGCTGCAGATGTGACACTTATGCAGCCTGGTGCCATACAGCAACATGTTTACACATTTGGCTATTCAGTGCTTCCTACAATGATAAGCTGCTTCTCTCTTCCTCTGCGCTAAAAAGCTCTGTTCACAACAGATATTAACAGCATGCAATTGAGTACGGAAGAGCCTGCATGTTAAGAAAGCAATGTGACCCACATAGTGGCTGGCAGCCTCCAAGTAAGTGGCAAAATGAGTGAGCATTTATTAATCAATTTTGGAGCCAGTAGATACATCCTACCTAGATGGTTGAGGTGTGTGTGATCCTGCATGCAAGGTGACCTGGCAGAAACATGCAAGCCATAGCTATGCAAGCTCAAAAATAAAATGCTGGAGTGCTGAAGGGGTATGACAGTTGGATCGAGAGGAAATATAATGGTGAGGAGAGGCTGGTGTTTTGTCCATTGTTAATTATGTGGATAAAGGGTGAAGGAAGACCCTATCCATGGAATACGCAAGGACATTGTGGTGAAGTTAGATGAAAGCTGAGACAAGCAATCAGCAAAATGCAGCCACCATTCACACACTCCAAATTGTGTGTCTAGTTTTTTGAGGAAGGAGAGGAGAATTGGAATGGGAAAGAATTGAGACAAATTGACCTAATAGTGAAATACAAATGCATGGAAACACAGTAGTGGATTTGTCTACTGTATCTGCTGCTCCTGATGTGGCCTACTCTACATCGGTGAGTAGAGCATCTGCGCTCTGTACCCGTCAAAAGACAACACCTTCCAGTACCAACCATTTTAACTACCCTCCCACTCCCTGGGTGACGTATCCATCCTGGGCCCCTTCAGTGTCACAATGACACCACCCAGAAACTGGAGGAGCAACACCTTATATTCCGCCTCAGGAGCCTACAGCCTGATGGCCTAAACATAGAATTCATCAGTTTTAATTTCTCCCCACCCCCGGCCTCATCCCACGTCCAAGCCTCCCTCTCATCTCTGCCTCCTTGACCTGACATAACCTGTCCATCTTCTCTCCCACCTATCTGCCCCACCCATCCCACTGGCCAATCCCCACCACTCCCTACCTGCACTCACCTATCACCATCCCACCTACTTTCCCCAGCCCAGTGTTCCTCCAGCTCCACACTGTATTGACTCTGACTCCAGCATCTACAGTTCTTGCTATTGGCATTTGGATTTGCAATAATGAGATTCTGAAGCCACTGTTTAATGCTCAAGGAGAAAGTTAGGAAATCTTTTCTCAACGTCAAGATTTCAATCGTTTCATTCTCCTGATATTTCTTCAACTTTCTTATCCTTCCCCACTTCATGGAGGGGAATATTCCAAGCCAGCGTTGGAAAAGGTGCAGAGGAGATTTACCAGGATGTTGCCTGGAATGGAGGGAAGGTCTTATGAGGAAAGGTTGAGAGAGCTAGGGCTTTTCTCTTTAGAACAATGAAGGATGAGAGGTGACTTGATAGAGGTGTACAAAATGATCAGAGGTGTAGATAGAGTGGACAGCCAGAGACTTTTTCCTAGGGTGGAGGTAGCTATTACGAGGGGGCATAGTTTTAAAGTGAGTGGAGGTAGATATAGGGGAGATGTCAGAGGTAGGTTCTTTACTCAGAGAGTGGTAGGGGCGTGGAATGCATTGCCAGAGAGGGTAGTGGAGTCGGCCTCATTAGGGCATTTAAGCAGCTGTTAGATAGGCATATGGATGATAGTATAAGGTAGGGGTGGAGGTTATTTGGACTTTAGGTTTAGGGTAAAAGTTCGGCACAACATCGTGGGCCGAAGGGCCTGTACTATGCTGTACTGTTCTGTGTTTCTATGTCTATGTCTGTGTCTATGTCACTATGTATGCTTTTGAAATGTCTAGCCTTATGCCTACAACTTCTTCCTTCAGTTTAGTTTCTTTTTCTCTGTAATCCCACTTAGGTTTGACAAACAGAATATAGAATACAGAAATGTCAACAGACACATATTATGTAATATTAACCAATGAATAATTGACTACATTAAAAGAATGAATGATTTTTCTGAAACAACTATTTTACATCTTGTGACCATTGTGAAAAAAAACATTCAGATCAACTTCGAGTCCATCTTTGAGCAGACTAAAAAAACTTTGTTTGTGTCTTACATTCCCAAACTGACTTTTGTTGAGATGGGCAGCAGAGCTTCTTTAAATAGGTAGAAAGGAAGACAAAGGTCAGAGTGAATATAGGCCCGTTAGAGAATGAGGCTGGGGAAATAATGATGAGACATCATTGGGGTTTAGAAGAATTAGATACAATCTTATTGAAACACAATAATCTTATGAGGCATGGCAGGGTAGATACAGAAAGGTTGTTTTCCCTTGTGGGAGAATGTAAGACCAGTGGGCATAGTCTCAGAGTAAAAGGTCAACTAATTTGGACAGAGATAAGGAGGACTTTCTCCTCTCAGAGTCTCATGAATTTTTGAAATTCTTTATTGAAGAGGGCTATGGAAACTGGGTCATTAAGTATATTCAAAGCTGAGTTAGATTTTTAATCAGTAACAGAATGACGTTTTATGGGAAAAAGTGGAGTTGACAATTATCAGATCAGCTATGAGCTCATTGAATCGCAGAGAAGACTCATTGGGCTGAATAGCCTACTTCTGCTCTTACATCTTATGGTCTTATTGCATCTTGTTTTCCTATACTGGAGCTTTGAAAATGAATAACCTACTTCTACAGGCTGCTGATCAATATTGTATCCTTTAATACAGTTTGAAATTACCAAGTAATTTAGATAGCAACCACATCACTTTTTTACTGATCATCTCTAAAATAAGATCCACTATTTTATTTGAATGTTTCTGTTCCATTCTGATGACCTGAAATGTTAATTGTTTCTCTCTCCACAGATTCTGCCTGACCTACAGTGGCAAGATGGTGACACAGTAGGATGCTCCTGCCGGAGACCCTCTGCTCCGGCTGTACTTTTTCTTTCTTTTTCCTATTTTTCTCTCTTTCTTTTTCTTCTTCTTTCCCCTCAGCCCCTGAGGTGAATACTGGTGCAGCAGCAGGCACTGGCAGCAAGTCCCCAGAGCAGCGAGCCCTAGAACAGCACATGGGCTGCGAGCTCCAGAACACTGCGAGCTGCGAGCCCTGGAGCAGCGTGTGGACTGCGAGCCCCAGACTAACGCAGGGAAGCAATCCCAGAGCAGCACGTGAGAAAGCAGCCCTGGAACATCACAAGGCAACGAGCTCCGGGCAGCGATTGGTGCAGGGAAGGCAGTCCTGGGCACTTACCTTGGAGCAGTTGAGTGCCAGTACAGAGCAGACTGGGGCTTGGAGTGGAGCAGGGATGGCTGTTGTTGACTGGGGTCTGGTGCAGCTGGTTAGACAACATGTGGAGGCCTTGTGCTGAGCTGTTTCACTGTAATGTCTATTTGAACTTAATTTTCAACTGTGCAAGTAATGCAACTACTTTTAGTCCTCTGCTATATCCAAGAATTGTACCTAGGTACCTGAACCTAAGATGTCGCCATAAGAAGGCAGACATTATCAAAGCTTTTCACTGTACTCCTATTGTATTGTGCTGAGTAATTCAAGCATTTCCTGAGTTTATTTCATATTTCCGCCATCTATAGTATCCTACGTTTTGTACCAGTATTCATTTCCCCATTTAACTGCACACGTGCATTGATTTGTTGGTTTCAGTAATTGTGTGCAGTAATACCAAATGCCTTATACCAAACAACTGTTACTTTATTCCTTCATTTCAGTTTATTTTATTTGTTCATGAGATGTGGACATCACTGGGCTATGCCAGTATTTATTGCCCATTCCTTATTATCCCTGAGAAGGTAGTGATGTCTTGTTGAATTGCTGCAATCCATGGGACATAGGTCCTTAGGAATGAAGGCTTTCCTTCAAAAATAATTAAATGTCGGCACATGCCAAAGTTATACCAAGCAGTGACTGGCCCAGCTCCTTAAAAGGTCCAAAAAGTCTGGTATCTGGTCACGTTATTGCTCATTATTTAATACCTTCAATTTTGGCAATTATCTTCCAATATGAAGTGTTTGCTTTTATTACCCTCATTTCAAACTAAATACGCATTTATAAGTATCATACATAACCCTGGGATAACCCTTATGATCCCTTTCTGGCTTTCCTTAATCTTACGTTCTAGCTGTATTATGTTTCCAGTTTTAGAACACTTCTTTTTAAAGATTTAAAAACGTCTTTCTTACTTCAATGATAGATTTTGAATTTTACCTACGTTAAAAATCTCCTAATATTCTTTTCACATC
The DNA here is from genome assembly GCF_021869965.1 of Rhincodon typus. Taxonomy (NCBI): domain Eukaryota; kingdom Metazoa; phylum Chordata; class Chondrichthyes; order Orectolobiformes; family Rhincodontidae; genus Rhincodon; species Rhincodon typus. The sequence continues at coordinate 59,237,204 of NC_063333.1, read as the reverse complement.
TATGTGACACATCCTTTCAGTGAAAGAAACACAAAATGACAGGATTACAAATTCTTCCAACAGATGGCAAACAGATCATTTTTGCCAAGACAGGCAGACAAGATCTGTAACTATCTAACCATGTGACAAAAAAGATGTTACATTGAATATATAGAAATGTCTTCTCTTGATTTACTTGAAAGCAGTGCCACTTCCGAGTGATAAATTTATGAGTTCAAGGATTCAAACACAAGATGTAATTGGATACTCCAGTACAATAAAAGGAAGTGCTGCATTTTAATGGTACAGTTTTTTCAGATAAAATGTTAACTCAAGGATTCGTCTGAGTATCACAGATTTTCAGTTCATGGTAGCAAATCTACCACAGTGTTACTGACAAGTAATGATTCACAAGTGGAGAAGGAATGCTTGCTGGTGGGTGCTGCTTTCATTTACCAGGCATATAATTTATGGCTAAACATCATTTGCTGGGTGGGTCGTCTTTACCTGCTACACACGTAAAGGTTCTTTTTTAATTCTATATTCAAGCAACAGCTTTAACGCAAGCTAAAGCAGTGACAGAGAGGGAAAATTGTTATAGATCAAATGAAAATTAATAAGATTCGGCATTCTAAATTGGATTGACTAATTGCTGTGTGAAATCACAAGGTATTCAAAGAGATACTTTAAAATTAATTTGAAGCTATGAATAAAAAAAAAATTGAAATGTGGTTTAAATTTGGACTGGACAGGGAAATCAGCTTTCCTTATAAAATAATCTGAGGAAAGTTCAGAGGCCCATATAGCCCCTACATCCATTCTGACCAATAGAAAGTTATTCATCTTGTTGGTCAGTCATCCTGTAGGTTACAACAGCTTAAGTTCACATCAAGTGTGCATTAAATACAACCATGGCTTATATCTCTATTAACCTTTCAGATAGTATGTCTTACATTCTGACAGCCTCTGAGTGAAAAAATCTCCACTCCTTCTGGTTCTTCCAAGAAGATACTTCAGAGAATACAGTAGGACAACAGGATTTTAACAGAGTTATAGAGTCATAGAGTCATACAGCACAAAAACAGGCCCTTCGGTCTAATTTGTCCATGCTGACCAAATTTCCCAAACTTAACTAGTCCCAACTCCCTGCGTTTGGCCCACATCCCTCCGAACCATTCCTATTCATGTGCCTTTCCAAAAGTCTTTTAAATGTTGTAACTGTACCTGCATCTAACACTTCCTGTGGAAGTTTATTACACATTTGAACCACACTTTGTTGTGAAAAAGTTGCTTTTCAGGCCCTTTTTAAATCTTTCTCCTCTAACCTTAAAAAAGTGGCCCATAGTTTTGAACTCACCCACCCTAGGGAAAAGACCTTTGCTTATCTATGCCTCTCATGATTTTATAAAGCTCTATAAGGTCACCCCTCAACCTCCTATACTCCTTAAAAAAGTCCCAGCCTATCCTTATAACTCAAACCCTCCAGTCCTAGAAACATCCAGGTCAATCTTTTCTGAGCCCTCTTCAATTTAAAATATCCTTCCTATAGCAAGGCAACCAGAAGTGTGCAGAGTACTCCAAAAGTGGCCTCACCAATGTCCTATACAACCTGATGTCCCAACTCCTATACTCAATGGTCTGAGCAATGAAGGTAGGTGTGTTAAACGTCTTCTTGTCTACCTGTGATGCAACTTCCAAAGAACTATGTATCTGAACCCCTTGGTCTCTCTGTTCAAACTATCTCAAAGTTGATCTTTATTCATGTTAAATGGGGAACATATTTTATAATGCATCCATGACTACTTCTTAGATCATTGGGCTTCCAGTACACTAAGGACGTTGATTAATTTCTGGGAAATAACTGATGAGATTGAAAATGTAATTGAAAAATAAAGCTAATGAAGTTAAACAGAACAGGAAACAATAATAAAAGGCTAAATATAGGGGTGTTAGACTGGAAAAAGACAAAAAGTTAAGATAAAAAGGATAAATTAAATTTTATGCAAGGAACAAAATAAACATTTACCTAACTATTCCAATTTCTTCCATTAATGACATGTTCAGAGATTCTGCACAGCTTGTTTACCTTTCTACGGGATGGTTCAACTCCTTCACCTTATGTCCCTGAACAATTAGATCAAATGGAAATAACTTTGCAATCTACATTCTTCATTATCGATGAGTTTTTAAAAGTGTAATGATGAGGAAAAATAAAGAAATATTTGCTGAAATTTCCTGGCAGTGAATGAATTATTTCAAATCATACTTGATTTTTTTGTTGTGCGAGTTTTGGTACTTCCTTTCTGCCATATGCCTTAGAATTTCTGAAGACATTTTCAATGTGCATTTAACATACCACAGTGAGCTGAGCCAACTGGATCATTGCTCAATATATTCACTCAATAACAGGTTCATTACTTTTTAATGTAAAATTGCCCAGGCATCAATTTGGTTACATCAAGGATACAGAAAGAAAGCAAATAAGGAATATAAAGTCACAACGCTCTCACATAAAATGGTTCGGCAGAATAAAGTAAATTTAAGTTTAAAAATAAAACAGAATGGTAAAGGAGGAATGCATTATAGGTTGGGAAACAAAGTTTTAAAAGTATTTTTGAAGTTCAAGGTTATTTCGCTTGGAATTTGTTATCAAATAGCATTTACTGTTACTTGTGCAGAATTTTTTACTGGTGTGGGCAGATAACTAGTTAAGCAGTACAATCTGGACATTATTATCCAGCCTGCTTGCTCAGTGCGAGTTTCGTGAAAAAAGTATCTCACTGTTTGATTCACCTCTCAAATGCTTTGAACAGTGAAATTCCTATTAGGTGTGAAGACTTGTTTTTTTAGATTTTGAAACAAACATTTGGTCTTCTTTACTCTCTTCATCCATAAATATATTCTTTTACTTTCAAGTGTCCAATTTAAAATTAAATTCACCATTCTTAAATTATAGTTTTGTTGCAAACTTGCACTGCCGAACCCAGAATCTTTCAAGCTGATTTGTTAAGGAGATACAGATAATTCGCCTGTTCGCTCAGATCCCAGGTATAATGCATAAAAGGACACCACACCATTTCAATTGTCTACTTGACTGAAGTGTTACAGCAAAGAAAGAGGACATGGGCCTGTAAAATTGCTATTGTAGCCTAATGCCAATCTTCTGCTTTTCCCCATATCCTTGTATCTTACTTTTATTCAGTTAATCATCCAATGTCTTTTTGCATGCTTCAATTGAGCCTGCCTCCAATTTCCAAGCAGTGCATTCCATACATTAACTACTCAAAACTACAACACTTCCAGGAACTTGCATTAAGTATCATTGGGATTAAACAGGCAAGATCATGTCTATCAGTGGCATATCCATTGAATACTTACAAGAAATTTTGGACCAATATTGCAGTAAAAAAGCGGATCCTCAATTTTTCTTTTATTCATTCATGGTTTATGGGCATCATTGCCTGGCTAGCATTTATTACCCATCTTAATTGCCTAAAGTATAGTTAAGAGTCAACCACATTGCTGTAGGTCTGGAGTCACATGTAGGCCAGACCAGATAAAGTTGGTAGATTTCCTCCATTTTCACATTAGTGAACCTGATGAGTTTTTATGATAAACTGTAGTGATAGGTAAAGACCATTGCTTTATTTTCCAAAATTTTTGATTGCAAACTGAAATGGGAAAAGGACTTGTTTTAAAAGCTAAGGATTGTTGAAGGATTGCTGCACTTTATAAAGGCAAGTTATTTGACACTCGTTACAAGCGCTGTTTACATAGTTATTGATTCAAACAGTAGGGAAAGCTTCATTACAGATGAGCTGGAGGTAGGGGACGATGTACAAATGGAGATTTGACCAGTATCATACTGCAGAACAGTCCGTGGACTAGTGACTAGTTATGGATGACAAGACCTTCTGCCTGCCAGCCACTATGTGATTGACTACCAGAGAGTTGAACAACTTAGGGATGTGAACGTTTGTATCAGAAGCCACCTGACCTCTGGGAAGGAAGGAGTGGTTTTTGTTCTGTAGTAAAAAGCACCTCAAGCCTGATAGCAGCAGATTTATTTCCTGCCCCCTCCCCAACCAGTTTTCATAAGCTGTGACTTATTAATAAGACAGAGGCCTTTACAAGTATAAAGCAGTCACCCTGTGTCTCACACGAAGAAGTGAAAATACATCAAGAAGGAAGATCGAGAAGCAGTTCTCTAATCTGTAAAGGGACATCTCAGCCAACCCAGTCACCAGGAATTACTGAATTGCCTTTCCAGATTTTCCCTTCCCACCCATTTTTCTTTAGAGTCTGTATGTGGAGGGGAAGCTTTATAAGTTGATTCACGTTTTAACTTGCACAGTCGATGGTTCACAACTGCTTACCTGTAGCTAGAATCCATTTGTAATAAGTTTTAAGTTTTATGAAGTACAGGCACCAGATTCATGCGACCAACCTGACTCTAAAATAAAGGTGAATTGGGAAAATTTACTTACTTTTTAAAATCTTTAACTTTTGTGATGACTCTGGGAATGATGGGGCTTGGTTTCCACTGCTCTATCCCAGTGAGGCATAACAGGTTACATGATCACCATTAGACCACCTTTTAAATCCCAGAATTTTTCTAAAAATTCAGTTGATGATCAGTTGCTATGGTGGGATATGAAGCCATGATCCATAAGACCATAAGACTATAAGACATAGGAGCAGAAATTAGGCCATTCGGCCCATCAAGCCTGCTCCGCTATTCAATCATGGCTGATAAGTTCCTCAACCCCATTCTCCTGCTTTCTGCCCATAACCCTTGATCCCCTTGATAATCAAGAACCTACCTATCTCAGTCTTAAATGTACTCAATGACCTGGCCTCCACAGCCTTCTATGGCAGTGAATTCCATAGATTCACCACTCTCTGGCTGAAGAAGTTTCTCCTTATCTCCATTCTAAAAGGTCTTCCCTTTACTCTAAGGCTGTGTCCTTGGGTCCTAGACTCTCCTACCAATGGAAGCATCTTCCCAACATCCATTTTGTCCAGACGATTCAGTATTCTGAAAGTTTCAATTAGATCCCCCCTCATCCTTCTAAACTCCAATGAGTATAGTTCCAGAGTACTCAAACGTTCCTCATATGTTAAGTTTTCCATTCCTGGGACCATTCTCGTGAACCTCCTCTGAACCCGCTCCAGGGCCAGTACATCCTTCCTGAGATATGGGGCCCAAAACTGCACACAATACTCTAAATGCGGCCTGATCAGAGCCTTATAAAGCCTCAGTAGTACATCCCTGCTTTTATATTCAAGTCCTCTTAAAATAAATGCCAACATTGCATTTGCCTTCCTGGCTACTGACTCAATCTGCAAGTTCACCTTGAGAGAATCCTGGACTAGAACTCCCAAGTCTTTTTGTACTTCAGACTTCTGAATTTTCTCCCCATTTAGAAAATAGTCCAAGAACATTAGCCTTGAGGTCTGGATTACTAGTCCAGTTACATGGACACTATGCCACCACCTCTCCCTCAACTTAGAGCTACACTTCAGTAACTATGATAATTATTTCATGCAGCATCCAAATAATGAATACAAAGCAGTTTCAAAAATTTAAAAACACTTTATGGTGTGAAAATAACATTGCTGGTTCCAACAACTTTATAATAATTATTTATTTTGAAGTATGTATCCTTTGATTGTGACTTAAATGGCAAAACAAAATGAATAGATCCTTTTGGTATGAGGATTGAAGCTCAAAAATGATATATTACCACCAAATCTTACAATCGTTTAATTTTAATTCAAAAAATAAGTTGTGACCTGAAGTTTTGATTATCATGCTATTTGATGATAAAGAAATAAAGCTTAAGAAATTGTCTTGCACTAAATAATATGAAGGAAAGTCTACTTCTTGCCAGCATATTGTAAACAAAGTTGTTTTCACAGCAATAATAGTTTTATGAAACAAAAACCGAATGCTAGAGAAACATAGCAGATCTGGCAGCTTCTGCAGAGAGAAAACAATAGGTAATGTTTTGAATCCAGTGACCCTTTGTCACAACTAGCTTTTAATGATCTGCTTTGCTGATAATTCTCACTTTGAGCTAAATATTGCACGCACGGCAGGGCAAGTTTCAATCTGGTTGCAGAGGGTACAAAAGTAGGCTTATGATGGATTGCAGAAGAAAGAAATTACAGAATCAGACTCTAATACTAGATGTTTGGCCGCATAAATCACAGGAAATGGAACACTTGGTGAATCAAAATAAGGGTTGTGTATATATATGTGCACGCGTGTGGAATTCAAAACTTTTTATCTTGGCAATAAGTCACTTTACGCAAAGCAAAGAAAGGATTCTTGCTGTGCTCTCATTTTACATGCACGAATTTTTAACAGGATCAATGTTTATGACTCATTTATTAATGGTGCAATTTAAACAAAATTAAAGTTTAAGAAATTCTCTTTTCAGCCAGAGAAAATATACTACAGTTAAGCATTTATCTGGATTGATTTCTACATAAGACTCAATGCAACTCACTAAATCTGAACAATCTGTTCTGCTTCAAACCAGGATGATTGATTTGCTGTCTAGCTTTGTCAAGATGGAAATACGAAAGATCTACCTCCTCTGAAAAAGCCATTATCCCCAGAAGTATTAGTTTATTGCAAAGTTTTATGTTACACTCTTTTTTGTAACTGAAGGTACTCTATGATTTTTCAACACAAAGCCTTGAACATTTAGTTCCACACCTGCTCCCAGTTTTTCTAATTTACTGCTTCACTGCTAGTTGAAACTATGCCAGAAATAATTCCAATTGGTGCATTTAAAAAAAAATCCTTTATAATTGGTATTATACCTAAGCTTGACATTAACAAATGCATGATAACACGCTTTATTACAAATTATCATTCCATGTTGATTCAATAGAAAACTATTATTTTACTCGAAGATTACGTAAGAATTTTGAAAACATAAAGCTTAGGAACAGGAATAAAAATATTGCCCTTCGAGCCTGTCCCATCATTCAAGAAGATTATGGCTGATTTAGCTGCAATCTCAATTCCACTTTCCTGTCTGTACCCCACAGCCCCAGACTTCCCTGTCTACCAAAAACCTAACTCCACCTCGAATAAATTCACTGAACCAACCTCCACCATTATCTATGGAAGAAAATCTCACAGACAAGTAATCCTCAGAAAAAAAAGTCGTCCTCATCTCAGTCTTAAAAGTGAGAGTTTGTATTCTTAAACTGTGCTTCCTAATCCTAGTCTGTTTTACAAGAGGAAAAATCCTTCCAGAATTCACACTGTCAAGTTCCCTCAGTATTTTATATGTTTCAATAAGATAATCCTTCTAAACTCTAATGAGTAAAGGCACGATCTGTTCCTCCAAAGTCCCTCAAGCCAGGAGTGAACCAAATGAACTTTCTCTGACTTTCCAATAAAACTAAATTTGTTTATAAATTAAGTTGACTAACTTTGTGTACTGTACTCTAGATGTGGATTCACCAAGGCCCTGTACAGTTGAAGTAAAACTTACCTCTTATATTACAATAAAGAACATTCAATGTGCCTTCCTAATCAGTTGCTGAACCTGTAAACTAACATATGACTCATGTATCAAGATGCACCTCAGTTCTTCAATCTATTTATGTTTTTCTATTTTTTCTGCCAAAGTGAAGAAAAAGATTCTGATCGTCCGTCAACCCTGTCTATGCATCTTATAATTTTATAGACTTCTATCAAGTCTCTCCTCAGCCTCCGCCATTCCAGAGAAAACAACCCAAGTTTTTCCAGCCTCTCCTTATAGCTCATACCCTCTAATCCAGGAAGTATCTTGGTAAACCTCTTCTGCACCCTTTCCAAAACCTCCACATCCTTCCTGTAATGTGGCAACCAGAACTGAACGCAGTACTGTAAGTGTGGCCAAACCAAATTCTTATAAAGCTGCAACATGATATTTTGACTTTTGTACTCAGTTCCCTGGCCAATAAAGGCAAGTATGTCATATGCCTTCTTTACCACCCCATCTACTGCGTGGCCACTCTCAGGGAGCTATGGACTTGAAATCCAAAATCCCTCCATACATCAGTGCTCTTCAGGGTCCTGCCATCAACTGTATACTTTTCCTTAACATTTGATCTCCTGAAGTGCAGCACCTCACACTTACTGGGATTAAACTTCATCTGCCATTTCTCTGCCCATATCTGCAACTAATCTATATCCCATTGTATCCTTTGACAACTTTTTACACTATTCACAACTCCACCAATCTTTGTATCATCTGCAAACTTACTAATTCACCCAGTACATTTTCATCAAAGTCATTTACTTTTATACATATATTATATATATATAAATATAAATATATATGTAAGATCCTATAGTCAAGGACCTCCAGCCAGAAAAACATTCTTCCACCAATTCCCTCTGTCTTCAATGGGCAAGCCAATCCTGAATCTACACGGCCAAGTCACGGTGGATCCCATGCACCTTAATCTTCTGGATGAGCCTACCATGAGGGGCTTTGTTGAAAGCCTTACTAAAATCCATGAAAGCAATATCCATTGTTCTACCCTCATTGATCACTTTCAACACGTCCTCAAAAAATTCAATCAAGTTAGTAAGACATGACCTGCCCTGCACAAAGCCATGCTAACTGTACCTAATTAGTCCATGCTTTTCCAAATGCGCGTATATCCTATCCCTAAGAATTCTCTCCAAAACCTTCCCAAGCACCGATATGAGACTCACCGGTCTATAGTTTCCTGGATTATCCCTGTTTCCCTTCTTGAATAGGGGAACAACATTGGCTACTGGCCAGACCTCCAGGACCCCTCCAGTAGCTAATGAGGATACAAAGACCTTGGTCAAGGCCCAGAAATCTCCTCTCTCAATTACCTGGAGTAGATACCATCAGGTCTTGGGAACTTTTCCACTTTAATGCTCTTCAAGAGACCCAACACCACTTCTTTACTGATCTCAAAATGCCATAGCATGTTAGAATGCTCCCTGCAAATCTCAATATCCTCCATATCCTTCACCTGGGTGAATACTGACAGAAAGTACTCAATTAGGAAGTTACCCACATCCTCTGCCTCCAAGCAGAAGTTCCTTCCTTTATCCTTGAGTGGTCTTACCTTCTCCCTAGTTATCCTCTTGTTTTTAATGCATGTATAGAACGCCTGGGGATTCTCTTTCACCCCACTTACCAAGGTAATTTCATGGCCCCTTCTTGCTCTTCTAATTCCCGGCTTAATTTCCTTCCTACATTCTTTATATTCTTCATTGGCCCTGTCTGACTTTAGCTTCCTAAATATTACAAATGCTTCTTTTTTCCTTTTGACTAAATTCACAACCTCCCTCATTATCCAAGTGTTCCTTACCTTGCCATTCTTATCCTTCCTCATCACTGGAACATGCCAGAATTCTCATCAGTAGGTCTTTAAACAATTCCCACATGTCAAATGTGGACTTGCCTGATAACAACTTCTCCCAATTAACACTCCCTAGCTCCTGCCTAAAACTGATGTAATTTTCCCTCCCCCAATTTAGTACCTTGACACAAAGTCCTGAGTTATCCTTATTCATAGCTACCTTAAAACTGAAGGAGTTGTGATCACTGTTTCCAAAATGCTCTCCCGTTGAAAGGTCAGTCACCTGGCCAGGCTCATTAGCTCACAAGGTCCAGTATGGCCCCTCCTATAGTTGGGCTATCAGCATACTGTTTCAAGGAAGCCTCTTGGATGCACTTAACAAATTCTGCCCTGTCTAAGCCTCTTGCTCTAAGGGTGTCCCAGTCAATATTGGAGAAGTTAAAGTCATTCAGTATAGCAACTTTTTATTGCACCTTTCCATAATTTGCCTACATATTTGTTCCTCAATCTCTGGGTGGCTATTGGGGTGAGGGGGGGAGCTCTCGTATTATCCTATAATCCTATCAGAGTAATTGCAGCCATCTTATTTTTGAGCTTTACCCATATTGCCTCAGTGGATGAGCCCTACAGTATGTCCTCTCGGAGTGCAGATGTAACATTCTCCCTGATTAGTAATGCAACTCCTCCACTCTTTTACCTTCCTCTCTATCTCGTCTGAAACAACAAAACCCTGGAACATTGAGCAGCCAGTCCTGTCCCTCTCTCAACCAAGTCCCTGTAATAGCCACAATATCATAGTCCAATGTATTGATCCAGGCTGTAAGCTCACCTGCCTTACCAATAATACTCCTTGTGTTGAAGTAAACACACTTCAGTCCATTAGTACCATTGTGTTCATTTACCTGTCTCTGATTCTTTCTGATTTACTGGTCCTACTATGTACCTTCCCCTCAATCCCTCCACTTACTGACCTGCTGCTCTGGTTCCCAGCCCCCTGCCACACTAGTTTAAATCCTCCTGAGTAGTACTGGCAAACATCCCTGCAAGGATATTATTTGCCCTCCAGTTTAGGTGCAACTCGTCCCTCTTATACAGGTCACCCCTGCCCCAGAAGAGGTCCCAATGATCCCAGAAACTGAAACCCTGCCTTCTGCACCAGCTCCTTAGCCAGACATTCATCCCTCCTAGCTTTCTATTCCTTGCCTCACTAGCATATGGCACTTGTAGTAACCCAGAGATTACTACCCTTGAGGTCCTACTTTTGAGCCTCTTTCCTAACTCCCAGTACTCACTCTGCAGGACCTCAACCCTCTTTCTACTTATGTCGTTGGTACCAATGTGCACTATGACCTCTGGCTGCTCACCTTCCCCCTTAAGAATTTTGTGTAAGCGCTCAGAGACATCATTCATCCTGGCACCAGGGAGACAACACACCATCCTAGAGTCTCGAACGCGGCTAAGAAATGCCTGCCTGTGCCCCTAACTAGCGAGTCTCCTACCACTATCGCTCAGTTGGATCTTGCCTGACCCTGCTCTACACCAGACCCAGTTGTGGTGCCACAGGCCTGGCTGCTGCTGTTACACTCCCCTGAGAGTCTATTACCCTCAACAGTATCCAAAAAGCTATACCTCTTAGAGAGGGGAATAGCCACAGGAGACTCCTGCACCACCTGCCTGCCTCTCCTGGCGGTCACCATTTACCTGATTGAATCTGTGGTGTGACCGCCTCCCTGTAACCATGATGTGGATGTGCCGGTGTTGGACTGGGGTGGACAAAGTCAGAAGTCACATAATACCAGGTTATAGCCCAACAGGTTTATTTGAAATCACAAGCTATCGGAGTGCTGCTCCTTCGTCAGGTGAAGCTAGCAGCACTTGATCTGATGATGGAGCAGCGCTCTGAAAGCTTGTGATTTCAAATAAACCTGTTGGACTATAACCTGGTGACACTTGACTTCTGACTTTGACCTCCCTATAACTAGTGTCCATCACACCCCCTGCTCCTGTATGGTCCTCAGTGTGTCCAACTGCTGCTTCAACTGAACAACACAGTCTGTGAGTATCTGCAGCCGGTCACACTTCCTGCAGATATAGTTGTCAGGGACACTAGACTGCTCCCTGATCTCTCACGTCTGGGAGGAGGAGCAGACCACTGCCCTAACTGCCATCTCTGCTCTTTTGCACTGAGAAAGATAAAAGAAACTTACCTTGCTCACCTCAATTACTGAAGCCCAGTATTCGCCTAAGCCCACACTTAGTCGCCAGCTAGTAACCAGACTACTAGTTAGTATAAAAGTTCAAAATTACTAAATTTTCAAACAGACCAAACACCCTCTAGGCTACAACAAACTTCCTAACAGCCTGCCTCAAACTCTCTCTCCTCTTTTTTTTTATTTAAAAAAATATACTTTATTCGTAGAAAATACAAAAAAAATAAACACACTTTCACCTACCCGGTCATCCTAGCCGTCCTGGATTACCCTGGGGGTACGTACACCAACTAAAGGGAAAAAAACAAAGGAGAAAAAAGAAAAAACTCCGGTGGTCATCACTACCGTAGTCATAGTTAGCCCCCTGACCTGTTGGAGGAGGCGCCAGCTGGGCCCAGTTTCTGAACAGGGCCCTAATACGGTACGGCCGAGGGGTCTTACACGGTGG
>NC_063333.1:59191359-59225203 GCF_021869965.1 Rhincodon typus | reverse complement strand
GTACAACAGTACCGAAAGCCCCTCACACCTGACGACCAGGTTTTTACCCGCAATGGAGAGAGACCGGTGCACCCACCTGCCCAGCTTCTGCCGCAGCTTCGAGATGCGCTCCTCCCAAGTTTTAGTGCACGCCCCAGCTCCTCCAAACCAGACACCCAGCACCTTCAGGTAGTCTGTCCTGATGGTGAAGGGGAAGCAGAGTCCCAGAATACACTTCAACAAACTCTCTCTGTCATCCTCGGTTGGATACTCTTTCTCCTGCTTATCACCAGTGGTGTTCTCCTCCACTCCATTGTTCAATTGTGGTGACTGAGCCAACTTCTCCCAGAATGCTCCTCAGCGAAGTCTTTCTGTCAGCCTCAATTAGAAGTTCACACTTCCCAAATTGTATCACATCTGCAAATTTTTTGCCATGCAATCTCAAATTATCTCTATTCCTTTTCTGACTCTCCCTGCTCTGAGCAACCTAATTTCTTATCTAACATACATTGGACCTTGTATTGGATTCCCACATCCCAGTTGTTCATATAAATTGTCAATTGTTGAAGCAGCACTGATGCAGTAGCACTTCACTATTTACATCTTGCCAACATGAAAAAGACCCAGTCTTTGCTGCTACTCTGCTTCCACCCCAGAGTTAACCACTCTTTTATCCATAGTAATATGTATTCTCTTGCATCATTAGCTCTTATTGCGTGCAGCAAATGTTGATGTGATATGTTATCAAATGCCTTTTTGGAAATCCAAGTACACAGGGTCCCCTTTATCCATCTTGTTTGTTACTTTCTCAGAAAATTTGAACTAATTAAACATGACTTTCCCTTCGCAAAACCCTGTTGACTATATTTGATCACATTATGATTTTTCTAAGCCTGCTATAACCTCCTTAGTAATGGATTTCCCTGTGACAAATGCTAGCCAAACTGGTCGAAAGTTTCCTACTTTCTGTCTCCCTCCTTTTTTGTATGCAAGGTATTAGTTGCAGTATTTTCCAATCTACTGGGATGATTCTAAGACCTAAAGGAACTGTAGAAAATTATAACCAATGCATTTACAATCTCCACAGCTACTTCCTTTAAGAGCCCCAGATGCCACATGGTCCTGGAGACTTGTCAGACTTTGGATCCAATAGTTTTCCTGGAACCTCTCTCCTGGTAATGGTGATTGTTGTAAGTCCTGCCCTCTCATTCATCTTTTGATTCTCAAACGTCTTTCAGGAATAAATCAACAGACCAAACAACACTTAGTCTATTTAATAAACTCAGCAGCATCACTACTGATTGAGCCGGCTAATTTTAAAAGGATATAGTTGCTAGACTGGGCGTGCAGCAGTTGGCAAGAGAAACAACAAGGAAGAAAACCATACTTGACCTTATCCTCAGCAACCTACCTGCTGCAGATATATCTGTCCATGACAGTGACAATAGGAGTGAAAACTGGAGAGTCATTGTGGAGACATTTCCATCATCATATGGTCACATGTGGGGATTAATCTCTTCTGATTACACAATGTTCAGCGTTATTGGCCACTCCTCAGATACTGTCCAAATGCAACATGCCCAAATGCAGTAAGACACGAATATTATCTAGGCTTGGGTTGACAAGTGGCAAGTGGCATTAGCACCACATACTTACTAGGCAATGACCATCTCCAGCAAGAGAGACTCTCATGGCATTACCATCGCCAAATCATCCAATACAAATACCCAGGGCACTGTCTTTGACCATAAACTGAACTGGACTAGCCACATAAACACAGTGACTACAAAAGCATGTCTGAGGCTGTAAATGCTGCAGCAAGAAGCCACTACCTGATTGCCCAAAGGCTGTCCACCATCCACAAGACTCTCATCAACAATGTGAATCTCTACAGTGTGGAAGCAGGCCGTTTGGCACCTTGAGTCCACACTGACCCTCCGAAGTGTATCCCACACTCCACCCTATACCTGTAACCCTGCATTTCCCATGGATAATCCACTTAACCTGCACATCTTTGGACTGAAGGAATACTCTCCACTCATATGAAAGAGTGCAACCCCAACAACACTCAAGAAGCTCACTGCACTCCCCCATCCATCCCCCATTTGAGTCCCTGATCAAATTAAAACTTACCAACTTAATGATAGATGGCTTCTGCTGTGGTGATTCCTGGACAGGGGCCTCCTGTTATTGCCCAGTAATCCATAAATTCAGCACTAAGCTCTTTGGAAAAGCCACGTACTTTTTTTTGGCAGCAGTCAGTTGTCATGCTCTGAGATTTTAATGCCAACACTTTGAAAGGTTAAATATGTGAGGTAAACATGAGGGTAAGGTGCCAGGTGGATAGGCTGTCAAGGTGCCAGGTAGGTGAGGGAACGGAATCCTTAGGGCAAGTTGGTGGAGGGTGGTGTTTGGTCTGATTGACAGGGGTCATCAAGCCGCTGGGAAGGGGTGTTGTTGCTTGGGATAGAGGTGGGTTTTAGATGCAAATGGGGGTTGCCTGTTGTTTCAGGACGTGAGCACGGGTCAACGACATCAGGTTGCACAAGGCATTGGGTGGTGTAGATGGGGTGTTGAACAGTCAGTCAAGTATTCAGTTAACTAATTACCCAGGAGTTATAGTAGATTTTTAAATCCTCTAACCGTTCCAGGTTAACAATTAGCTTAACCAAGTCAGATACTGAAAAAATGTTCAGACTTTAATGGACTCTTTCAAAAGGCTCCTGTTATGGATCAGACCAGACCCTCTCAAAATATTTTGAAGATGATAGCCCAGGCCCTAACTTTTTTATTTTAAAGGTAAATGTGAAGTGCATGTTCTAGGTGTGATGCAACTGGTCAAACTACTCGATGCTAAACAAAACACAATTTAAACACTATTTAAAATACAAACAAAAGATGAATTTAGAATAAATTAACTATGGGAAGACATAACCAAATAATAGATACAGTACCTATTACTAACTAACTGTTCTAATATAGTAACATTCCATAAACACATCCCTTGGCAAAAAGGCAAATTCAGACCCAGATTCTTACATGCAGTTCTTTATTCCAGGGAGAAACAAGGTCAAGAGATATTTCAGAGAAGTAGCAGCTGGGAATCATTTACTGAAGCTTCTAACTTTTCTGGGGCCGCTTCTGGCAGCTGCAGCTAAAAAAAAACTAGAAAGCCTGATCTGAGAGAGCTGGCCACTCCCCTTCCACTGTTCCAACTGTTTAAAAAAAACAACCTAAAGGCCTCCTAAATTATTTACTTAGGCCATTTTTGGCACCTCTGCTTTATAACGTCTCTTCAAAAACAAAACAAGGAGAAAACATTTTTTTTTAAAGTGACAGCATCATAACAATGCAGAGATATGGGAATTGCCTGTTATAAAGGTCAATTTCCTAGGTATTTCCCAAGCATTCTGCTACATCTGGAATGCCACATGGTCCAGATGCACAACTCTAGCCTACCCTGTCCTAACAATAGCCATCAGAATATCTAGGCTATAAAACTATCGTGTTGTTACAGAAGGCAAAAAAGGTTTAGTTTTAAGATGCAAAGGCTGATTAACAACTTTTCTGAAGAGAAAGTGCCTGAAGCATGATAGAAGCCTCTAATATCAATGGTTTTTTTTGAGAAAGGAAAGGAAGAATTGATAGGGGAAAACCAGATTAAAAATCCAGAGATTATTCATTAAGCTGCTGAGGCAAGTTGCAAGATAAGTAATTGAATTATTGCATGAAAAGTAAGCTAAAGAACAACTCAAACACATATCACATGGTTACATTCAGACAAACTTATTGGAATGTGGAAACATTTGCCTATTTTGGAGAGTTAGGGACAGAGAATGAGTAGCAAAGGCATCAAAAGAATTGACATTGCATTCACTAAACCTGGAAGATTAAGATGGTTAAGGAAGGTTAAGCACAAACAATAGAAAGACATAATGAAGCAATGCTAATTCCATATTATATTAAATCTGAATGTTGAAACACAGAGGAAAATTAACAAGAAAATCATTAAAAAAGGAATATTAGGGGTTTCCAGAATGGAAAAAAAAACAGAAGAATGAACATGATGTTGATTTGTTCATCCCCAAAAGACTATTTTGAGAACTTAGATACTGTTTCAAGAACAGAAATAGCTAGAATCTGTTTCACGGCGATGAATACGGAGGTATATGAGCAAGCAAGTACTGCAATAGCCAGACTTCAGGATGGGTAGTATTGAAATGAATGTATTTGGTCCCATCTTCACTCCTGAACTGATGTAAATTTATCAACTTTTTTTCTTCATTTTCTCTTGGTTTAGAACTTTATTTTTTTTAAACCATAAAACACAACAGCTTTGTGAGAAAGTAATTCAGTCCTTTATTTTCTGATAATTAAACAAAGATTTTACACAAATAGTTAGGGACTACTCTGGAATGGAAGCATTCATCGTTTTATTTCTGAAGAGATATTCAGTACCAATCTAAATGCTTCCATAGTACAAAAGTGAAATAAATTAATTGCCAAGTTCTATGCCTTGTTGAATCTCAATACTAATGGATATACCACTGCAAAATTAATAATAACTATAATTAGTTTCACCACATATACATTTTAATTGAAGTGCAAGCTTCAAGAGCTAATCATCTAGTAATGTATTTTCAAAATGCACTAATCTTCTAGAACATAGTTTGGATTAACTACTAAGAAGGGATCATCTTCTTCAATGGCATCATCCCCTTCTCCAGTCTTTAGCTTCTTCAGTCCAGACTTGGTCAACTCTATCAGAATATGATCCTAAAATATAAAAGCAGCAATAACTTCAATATCCATAACAATGCTTTTCAGCATCTCAACAATCACATTCAAAAGAATTTGAAATAAAAACAGAAATTGCTGGAAAAGCAGCATTTGTGGAAAGAAGTCAGAGTTAACGTTTCAGGTGGTGTGACCTTTCCAGTTGCGAGGAAGGTTCACTCAACCTGAAAGGTTAACGCTGACTTGTCTCCACAGATGTTGCCAGACCTGCTGAGTTTTTCCAGCAATTTCCGTTTTTGTTTCTGATTTACAGCATCCGCAGTTCTTTCAGTTTTTACTCGAAGGATTTGCTGTTTTTGTTCTCAATGTGAAAAGAAAGGTCTTGTATTTTGAATATTTTCATTATAACTTACAGTTTTTTGTTAGGCAAGGATATGAAGTGACATGGAACATAAGCAGATAGATGGAGTTAAGATATAGCTCAGCCATGATCTAATTAAATAGTGGAATAGGTTACTGTTTCTATACTGCACAACGACTCAGGGAAACAACTGAACAATGAAGCAAAAACAGAAGTTGCTGGAAAAGCACAGCAGGTCTGGCAGCATCTATGAAGAAAAAAAATCAGCGTTAATGTTTCGGGTCTGGTGACCCTTCCTCAGAACAATGAAAGTTGCATGGCTTTGAAGCAAATTAGACTATTAAATAGGAAATTCAAAGAGACATTTTAATTGTACAAATATTTGTGATTCCAATTCAAAACAAGATCTGATGCTGTGAAGGTCAGTCAACATAATCAAGGATAAAAATGCAAAAAAAAACAAACAGTCAAGATACTTACTGGAAAACTTGCCATGACTTGTCATTGACCTTTTGGGCTGAATATTAAATGTCATTAATTGCAACTGACTTTACAAATTTGTAAAAATGGAAAACTCGGTGTATATTTGTACTTCGTGGGTCAGAAGTGCTCGGTTTTGATATCTGCAGCATTGAGAGGGCCTACAGTGAACACAGCAGATGTAATACCATAATCAAAGCAGACCATCATTTGACATTGTAATGAACAGGCTCAGAGAGTTGTCCAGCTCAAAGAGATGCAATTTAATTTGCACAGTATGCAATATTTAAAACCTGACAGAGAGTGGGAGGAGAGAGAACGACGTATAAAATTCATTAAAAATGCTCAAAAATACAGAAGTAGAATTTTTTTTTAGGTTTCTTTCTACTCACACAACTAATATATGAAATACAGAAATAGCTGCTGAATATAAATCAGCACAGGTTAGTACAGGAAGAGGAAAATTTTTTCAGTTTAACAAGAACAGTTTGCTATAATTGATTGATTGATTTATTGTCATGTGTACTGGAGTACGTGAAAAAAGTTTTGTTCACAATCAGTACAGGCAGATCATAGTGAGCAAAGCTGTACAGATCAAAGTTTGGAAAAAGAATCTTAGAGGCATACAGGTTACATTGCACAGTGTGCGCGCTAGGCAAGATCAATGTTGGCAAGGTCAGTATTATTTGAGGCTAGAAAGTCCATTCATCAGTCTAATAATGACCAGGAAGAAGCTGTTCTTGAACCTGCTGGTGCATGTGTTCAAGCTTCTGTATCTTCTGCCTGATGGAAGAAGTTGTTGGAGATCATTACCAGGGTGCGATGGGTCTTTGATGATGTTGGCAGCCTTTCTGCGGCAGTGAGCAGTGTAAATGGAGACATGGATGGAAGGTTGGCTTCTGTGATGGTCTGGGCTGTGCACACCGCCTTCTGTAGTTTCTTATGGTCCTGGGCAGAGCAGTTGCCATACCAGGCAGTTATGCACCCAGACAGTATGCTTTCAATGGTGCATCTGTAGAAGTTGGTGAGGGACCTTATGGACATGCCAAATTTCCTGAGCCGCCTGAGGAAGAGGCAGCGTTGTTGTGCCTTCTCATCTGTCACATCCACATCGGAAGTCCAAGACAGGTCGGTGGTTATCGTCACTGAGGAACTTGATGCTCTCCACCCTCTTACCCTCAGTTCCGTTGATGTACATGGGGGTGTGCTCTCCTCCTTTCTCTCTGAAGTCAATGATCAGTTCTTTTGTTTTGCAGACATTGAGAGAGAGGTCGCACCACGTCATCAAGCCCTCTATCTCCCCTCTGTATTTTGAATCGTCGTCATTAGTTATCTGTGCTACTACAGTGGTATCATCAGCAAACTTGCAGATGGAGTTCATTTGGAATTTGGCAACACAGTGGTGGATGTACAGGGAGTATAGTAGGGCGCTGAGGACGCATCCTTGGGGAGCTCCAGTGTTGAGTGTTACTGTGGAGGAGGTGCAGTTACCTATCCTCACTGATTACAGCCTGTGGGTCAGAAAGCTAAGGATCCAGTTACAGAGGGCACAGCTGAGACGAAGGTCTTGGATTTTTCAGATCAGTCTAGAGGGGATAATATCAAGCTCTACATTTTATATTCTAATAATTCTGAAAATGTGGAAAATGTCTGGGACAGGACATAATTAAATCGCACTCCTGTTGAGGATTTTAAAATGATTCAGGCTTTGGGTGCAGTTTTGAAGTTGTGCAAAATGCAATTTTTGGACGACAGTGCAAGTTTCCAATAAAATCAGGCTTTATCAAACACTTAAAATTTTCCATGAACCATTGCAATCAGCTATCTTAGAGATTATAACTATTCTGTCTTTTCTTTCTGGAAAATAAGTATTCAAAACTGGTAATCTGGTACAAATTTATTAATACAGCTGAAAATGGTTGCATCAAAAATGAGAATTTTATTAATAGTGTCTATTTTTTAAAAAAAAATTCAAGGAGTATAGGCATCGCTGGTTAGGCCAGTTATTGCCCATTCCTACACATTTACAAATAAATTTAAAAATCACCGAAAATAACTTAAACTAACTATACTGAATTACTTAACAGTTTAAACTCATCAGGTCCTGAGCAAAAATTTAAAAAATCATAAAAGTGTGCCTATCAATGAAATGAATGCTTATGGAATGCTTAGAGACGATCTGTGCAAGAGCACTAAAGTGCAAAGGAATTCTTAACCGGCAAACTACCACAGATCAAATTCAGGATGTTCAGTCAGAGCTTTGTGATGTTGTCAATTTTCCTCATCATATCATTTATGTCACTGAAAGTTCACAAAGTCAAGGGTGGAAAGTTTGTAGACAGCTACAGCAATGAGGAAAATGCAGCCAAGATGGTGGCGGATGGAATGGAAGGGCAGCTGGCCATAAGAAAATTTGACGGGATGTTTGTGAGCATAACTCATATTTTAACTTGCAGACACATTTTACGCCATATTTGCTAAATCCACTGAAGCAAATAGAAACTCTAACCCTATCATTTTAATACAGGAGCTCATCAAAAGGTTCTCTACTTGTTGCAAAATGTCTTACAAGAAACAGCAAAAATATTCACTTTAGCAACCGGCCGATACAAATTAAATCAACTGCATGCTTACAGAAACAACAAAAAAAAGTCAGTCTTAAAGTTTCAGGGGGAAAATTCATTACACACTGACTTTCATTTGATCTCCAAATTTGAAATATAACTGAGGTTACAGTGACAAAATCATGAAAACAAAAATGCATAACCCCTATCCATGTATTTTCTATGTAATTGCCTGGTGATACAGAATTTGAACATTGCTGAACAAGAGAGAAGTGCTATTTGCTCTTCAACCCTCAGGTCGGATGCAAGAGTGCCAAATTATGAAGAGGCAACTGCAACAGCAAAGGGATTTGAAATTGGTTTGTAAGTCAACTCCAATTGATCAAAATAGTGCCATGCAGAATGTACCAGGGAGATAGTTTCCCATACTTCTGTTTAAATTTTTACAAAGATCAATTCCTGGATATGATCATATGTTAAGAATAACACTAACAGCCAAATTAAGATTATGCAGGTTGTTGAGGTTCATTGGCTCGCCGAGCTGGTTTGTTGTTTTGCAGACGTTTCTTTACCATGCTTGGTAACATCCTCAGTGCAGCCTCCGATGAAGCGTCGGTGTGTTTTCCCGCCTGGTTTTTAAACTCTGGGGTCTGTTGAAATGGATTGCCTCACTTCCGGTTTTCCTTCATAGTGGAATGTATATGGGGTCGAGTTCAATGTGTTTATTAATAGCATGCTTCGTGGATTGCCATGCTTCCAGGAATTCTCGTGCTTGTCTCTGCCTAGCCTGTCCCAGGATCTTGGTGTTGTCCCAGTCGAAGTCGTGGTTCTCCTTGTCCATGTGGATTGAGATGAGTGAGTATTGGTCGTGTCTTTTTGTAGCCAGTTTGTGTTCATGTAAGATAACAAGGTCTAGAGCTGGATGAACACAGCAGGCCAAGCAGCATTAGAGGAGCAGGAAGGCTGACGTTTCGGGCCTAGACCCTTCTTCAGAAAATGTACTCTTGTTGTTAGTTTCCTTCCTGTTTGTCCAATGTAGTGTTTCTCACCGTCTCTGCAGAGGATTTTGTAGATGACATTGGTCCTGTCCATGGCGGGGAGTGGGTCTTTAGTTCAGGTGAACTGTTGTCGTAGGGTTGACATGGGCTTGTGTGCCACTCTGATGCCCAGCGGTCGCAGGAGTCTTGTGGTGAGTTCCGACGTGTTCCTGATGTAGGGTAGTGTGATGAGTGTGTTGGGGCGTGTAGAATCTTTCTGATACTGTTCGTGTAGGCATCTTCTAACCCAGTTCTTTGGATATCCATTATCCTTGAACACTTGGAAGAGGTATTCTTCTTCCTCTCGACGTAATTCCTTGTTGCTGCAGTGTGTTGTTGCCCTTTTAAATAGTGTTCACACGCAGCTTCGTTTGTGTGCTGGGATGGTTACTGTTGAAGTTCAGTACCTGGTCTGTGTGTGTGGCTTTTTGGTGTACTTTCATTTGCAGTTCCCCATTTGTCTTGCGCTCTACCATGACGTCCAGGAATGGGAGCTGTTTGTTCTTCTCCTCCTCTCTGGTGAATCTTATTCCAGTGAGGGTGTTGTTTATAAGTTTGTGTGTCTCTTCTAATTTGGTCCGTCTAATGATGACAAAGGTGTTGTCTACATAGTGTATCCACAGTTTTGGTTGGATTTGCGGAAGGGCAGTCCTTTCCAGTCTTTGCATCACTGCTTCTGCTATGAGTCCGGAAATAGGTGATCCCATGGGTGTCCCGTTGATTTGCTCGTATGTTTGGCTGTTGAAGGTGAAGTGGGTGGTCAGGCATAGGTCCAATAGTTTGAGCATGTTGTCCTTGGAGATGGTTTCACTGGGGTCGTGTTCTTGTTCAAGTAGTGTTGTCATTGTTTCCCTTGCTAATGGTATGTCTATTGATGTGAATAGGGCAGTGACATCAAACGATATCATGGTCTCTTCATCCTCTATCTTTACGTATTTGATGGATTTGAGGAATTCTTTGGCTGAGTGGATAGAGTGGGGTGACTTGTTGACTCGGTGCCTGAGTCTTCTTTGTAGTTCTTTGGCTAATCTGTGCGTTGGAGTGCCTGGTAGGGAGACTATGGGTCTGAGGGGGGCTTCCGGCTTGTGCACTTTAGAGGGGCCGTAGAATCGGGGTGTGTTGGTTCCTTCGGGTTTCATTTTTAAGAAGTTTGTTTTGTTGATCTGTTCTGTTTGTTGAAGTCTTTGTAGCGTGTAGAGGATTTTATTTATTTGGGTTTTAAAGCAGATCTATATCATGTCGCAAGTGACATGTACACTAGAGTGAACAAGTTTTTTCAGTTCTGAGGAAGGGTCACCGGACCTGAAACGTTAACTCTGTTTTCTCCTCCACAGATGCTGCCAGACCTGCTGAGCTTTTCCAGCAACTTTGTTTTTGTTCCTGATTTACAGCATCCGCAGTTCTTTTGGTTTTTATTTAGGTTTTTTTCAGTCTCAAATTGGCCAAAATTTATCATATCTAAAGCTTCTCTTAGAACAATGCCTAATGCATAATGCATCTGACTAACTGCAGTTTGACTAACCAGAAAATTACATTAAAAACAGATTAACAAAGAACATTGCAAGTAGCAACTTGGACAGCAAAAATTACAAATTATTGACATCCCTCTTTAGATTTTCACAACAGGATGGACTGGTAAATCTACAGAGTTAATTTAGGAACTATAGGAAACCTTTTAAGACATATATGTCTCCTACGTTTTCCATCATAGACTTATTGAAATCTGTGTGTCCATAGTGCAATCTTCAAGCTGAGGCTAACCTAGTACTCAATTCAGAAAAATTCTACAATGTTAAAAAATTCTGCATGTTAAAAAGATGTAATTACCATTTTCTTTGCTGTTTTGTTTGAAATGTTGTACAGCAGCCATAAGATGACTGTATTGGAATGTACCTATACAATCAGTAGGGTCTCTCCATATTCAAATAGCTGAAAATTATGACAATTAATAATCTGCTGTATGAAACACTCACATTGTGAACCAATCGTTGAATAACCTTTTCAATCAGTATCTTCTTCAAAATCAATTCAGTCTCTGTTTCAATCTCACTTTCCATCTCCTTGAGGTACCAATTTATAAGATCACTTTTCTGCATAATCACGTCTCCTTCGACTGTAATAAAATGTAAACACATCTAATTTAGAACAGCAGTCCTGAAGCACATATTTTCAGAAACTGTGATCTTATGTTTGGGTCCCACATGCTGGTGCTGAAACCCATTGAGTATATTCACTACAATTACAGGCACAGCAACAATTATCAAAATCTTCCAAAAAATTGAGCTCTTTTAAGTTATGAAATGACGAGAAATGCTGAATCATGCAAGGTTTTCACTCAAAAATTGATTGTTTTGCAGCAAACTTCTTGATGCTCATCACCTTGCCAATAGAAATCACCAAGTACCACATATGAAGCCAGATGTTAAGAGGGCTCTCTTAGCATTTCAAGTAACTGCTGCTCAAAGACAGTTCAAACAGCATATAGGCAAATACAAAACAGGCCAGACAATTCATATTATAGGGATGTGACCACAGGCATACTTAAATTGATAAGTTTGCGATGAAATAGCAGTGAGTTAGTAATGGTACACCGACTGCAACTCTCAATTATCAAAACAGTGTTTAAAAATAATGTTGAGAAGAAAAGAGGTTTATTGTGGTTCATTTAATAACAGATTTATATTTGAACAAAATGTTGGTGACTGGACTGGTTCAAGCAATAACCGAAGATAACAAATTGCATTTATTGATGGCGTTCAAATCAAAACAGTGCTGGAGAAACACTAAAGAAAACAAAAAACTGCAGATGCTGGAAATCAGAAATTGCTGGAAAAACTCAGCAGGTCTGGAAGCATTTATGGAAAGAAAGAAATGTTAACGTTTTCAGTCCAGTGACCTTGCTTCAGAATGGCTCTGAAAGGTTCTAAAGAAGGGTCACTGGACCTGAAATGTTAATTTTGCTTTCTGTCAATAGATGCTGCCAGACTTGCTGAGTTTCTCCAGGTCTGGCAGTATCTGTATGGAGAGAAACAGAATTTATGTTTTGAGTCCAATATGACTCTTTGGAACTAAAGGGGACTGGAAAAGTAATGGCAGGAGCAGTAGGTTAAACAGACTGCCTTTTGCTCTTGTACACTTTACAAAGGGAGTGCTTATGTGGTCGAAAAGAGATACAGATGAACAATAGGTGTTAATAGTAGATGTTGATAACAGGAAAAAACGGTCATCTGTACTGAGAGCAAACAAGACACTCAGACAGGGAAGAGAGTGAAGAAGAGAAGAGGGGAGGTGGGCCTTCCAACATGGAGGACAGATTCATGGCCTGAAGTTGTTGAAATCAATGTCAAGTCCTGAAGGTTGCGAGGTGCTCAGTTGGAAAGTGAGGTGGTGTCCCCGACTGACATTTTGGCCCATTTGTTAGTCTGTAAACAAAACATCTCAAAAACTAAATAGACATATTACAACAAAATTTAGTACACAGTTTGGGGATGGACTAGGAAGAGTAGTTTAGTATTTGGAAAGAGAGAGGAGATCAGATCCTGGAATGTTTCTTTAAAGGACCTGTTGACATTGAGAGACAAAGGTGAATTTATTGGTTTTCAATAACGTGGTGAATTTTTGTTTAAAATATTGTTGCTGGTTTTAGAACGTTGGTGATTTTCTCAACTGCTGTGGTGAAAACTGCCACAGCTGTCAAAAATGTGAGCAGACATTTCAGAGCAGGTTATTGAATGCAAATTGGATCAGAAGACTCCAGGGCAAGTTGGAAGCTCTTCATGCAAAAATTCATTTCCTCAGGTTGGTAGTCAATCAGGAAAAAGAAGCCTCACATTTAATGAGACAAAAAGATCAACTAGAAGCAGTACAGACATTTTATACTGCAGTGAGAGAGATATTGCTAAAAGCTTTCCATCTTGCATTCATCAGGGCAAATGCAAGATTGACAAAATTCAAGTAACCACAATAATTTATATTACAGTGAAGAGGATGCTGATTGGTTAGCAAGACAATTCTGATTGATATAGATGTAGCCATAGAGAAAACAATTGGGAATTACAGGCTCCCTAAACTCCCAGCACTTCAGAAAAATGTCTTAAAACTTCAACATATTTCTTTTATTTGCAGAGAACAGGTACCTATGTATGAATGGCTTTTACTCTTCTAGCGAGAGCAAAAGCCATTTTACAAGAGGTACTGATTATCTTAAATTGGTTGTTAATGTAGCTACTCAGGGTAGCTCAGTTAGTGCTTCCCAATCATGGAATCACAATGAAACAGTAGCCAGCTTGGTTTGGCCATTATAAGCGTGGGTTAGTTCAGCCCAACCTACACTCCCCTTTACAAACAACTAAAGGCACATACTTTAGATTCATTCATCCAATCATTGGGATAAATGACCTATATTCTTGGCATCACACCAATACTGAAGTTCAATTACTGCACTGCACAATACATAATAAGCACATCACCTTTCTGGATTGATGGCAGCATTTGATAGTGAAAGTATCATCTACTATATTGTGGTGGCTTAGAAAACATTCTAATGTAGTTTAATATTGCATTCATACAGTGTGGTGGAGGTATGCACTCAGCACTCGACTCGTTTTTCCATGAATTATTGAAACTTAAAAAGGTGATACTGAAGAATAGAGCTTATAAAAGGTTAACAGCACAAAGAGTGTTGATTGCTCAGTATTATACAAGGATTAATCTCTAAAATGCAGTGTAGACCCAGAAATATGGAAACACATGGAAGTCACCAAAACTGGATACTGAATCTCAAAACTAAACGTGCTTTGTATGACTAAAATTGTCCCAGTGATCTTGGAATGAAACAAATTAATTTTAAAAATTCTAAAATTCGAAGTCTTTTTTTGTTGGGGTTACATACTTTAGGTGAAGTCAATGACTGTACAGAGTTTCAGATTTTTGCAGCATATTAAACAATTATCAACTGATTCAAATTGCTAGATATTTTTATGCATTCCTAGTTGTATTTAACAAATTAAAAATTACATGTGAATGAACAGGAAATTGTAATACGGTGTAAATTCAAATAAACTATTATAGTCTTATGAGACTGTTTAAATCGTGATCGAAATGTATGAGATATATATCAATTAGATATAATTTCTTGTTTTACAATGCAGCTTGGCTTTTAAACTACTGACATATGGAGTTTTTCCAGCAACTTCTGTTTTTGTTCCTGATTTATGGCATCCGCAGTTCTTTCAGTTTTTATGACATATGGAGTTTGTTTTTTTTTGTGTCAAGGAATTTAAAAAAAACTAGGTCAGTCTTTTTGGCACCATGATTTTAAACCAGTATGTGAATTCTAGAGTGTTAATGAAAGGTTGTTCATACTGTAGGAGTTAACATCTGCAGAGAAAACAAAGTCGAACCATTCAACAGGAGATAGGATGTGCAAGTTTTAATTACATTTAGTTCAAAACCTTCTAGGCAGTTTGAAAGAGGCCTGACTATGGTCACAAACAAGTTCAGTCTCTCCTACTGAAAAAAAAAGACATTGTTCAGAGCAGTAAAGGAAATGGAGTAGTTACCTAGATAGAGAGGAGCCAACGGAAAAATTCTAGATCAGGCATGTTTAGATAAAACTCTGCAAATTATTGGAAGACCGGGGTCTAACCTCTCCGTTATGCTAGTTGTTAAGTGGAAAGATCTCACAACTCAGGACTGGAACTGAGAAGCAGCAGGTAGGTTAAAGTTACAGATTTGATGGGGGAAGGAATTTCCCTGGATTTTTGAGTAACCATAACAGGTTTGTGTTGGAGAGTAGAGTTGTTTTGCCCGTTTTGAAATCTTTCAAATGCATTATGAAGATAGCTCAATTGGGTTTATTTTATTTTCATTTTATTTGCATAAGAATGTATTATTGTTAGAACCAAACCTGCAGCCTCATGTTTCTGTGAAAAATCGCCATGTTAAATGAGGAAAAAAAACCCAGCTATTTTGGGATCTGACTTGTTCAGTTGTAGCCCTAGCTAAGATCATAACAAAAATCAAGATCTTAGCAAAATATCCAGTTATAAAATTTTGGACCTTAGAATTAGTGCAAGCACTCTTCCAGACATGGACCCCACAGCTCTCATGAGCAAGAACTAACATTTAGTGCCAATATCTAGCAATCCAACAGAGTCAAAGGCTCATAATACTCAAACTCAGTTTTGCATTCTAGATATTGTAATCACTTGCCTTGCTTGCATTTCTTATACCTGAAAGGTGAACAGAAATATTCTAGGCAGGAATTGGGGAAAGTAGTAAATGAAAGGATTTATGTACTCCATGTGAACAACTAGAATTCAATTTATTTCATATTGCTTTCAGAATATAATTAATATTTCAGTATTGTAGTTAGCAGGATAAATTCACTGTACAGACTAGCAAAACCTCAAACTAATTAGCTCCAACAGTGGGAAGAGATGCAATTTTCACTTCAAATTTCACCACACTGTTGTATTTCAGCCAGAAAAAAATGGCAGGGTTTGACACCTGACCCTTTGCCATCATTCCAGACTGACAATTGGCCAGTTACATCACTTATACCAGCTACTGTCTTCCTAGGCAGACTCCAGCACCTCACTCACAGTTCAACATGTGCAGCTAATTCAACATGTGGGAGTAGCACTGAAATGTCTCAACAGCCCCATTTCTACACAATTTAAAAAAGAAATCAAGGGCTACAAGGATAGGGCAGGAAAATGGTGTTGAAGTCCCAGATTGTCCTTAGGGAAGGGAGTCTGCCATCTTTACCCAGACTGGCCTATATGTGATATCAGATCCACAGCGATGTGGGTCACTCTAACCTGCCCTCTGAACAGTAAATAATGGGCAATAAATATTGGCCTGCCCAGAAACGTCCACATCCCACAAGCTAATAAAAAAGATGAACCATTATCTCATTCAATGGTAAGCATATTCAGAGGGTGGAATCGCCTACTCTTATTTCTTACAATATTCTTGTGTCAAGTTCACGCAACAAGAGTTACATCGTTTCATCTGGATGGAATCTGTATCCTCAGAGTATCCAAGTAAAACTTAACTTTGTGGCATAAATTTAAAATGTAAATTAATTTATATTCCACTGGACCAACTCGTCCAAAACCATAAATTATGATATGCAGGTATGTTAATCATCTGGGTTCTGAGATAGGAGTTTGTGAGGAAAAAAAAAAGTGTCAAAAAATTGATACAATTTGTAAAAAGAGAAGCCAAATCTCTCTGGCTTTTATGGATCATACAATCATACCATCTTGCACACTCAAAGACTTTCTTTCAACGTCATTAAGTCAACATCATGCAATTTTCCACTTTGCGCCAATATAGAAGTGATGTCAACTTAAAGTGAGTTCAGGGAAGAGGTTTACCGACACTCCAGAGAACTATAAATGCAGCCTTGTCACAACCCAAGAATAAAAAAAGATAAGACACTATACTGTACATACCTCCTTCTAACTTTTGCATATGTAGGACCAACAAATTAGAAATGTTCTTGTACTCAGTAAATGACATTTTTAGGGCAGACTTGTGCGCGTCAGGAACGTGTTGTTCCATCTCCACATTCTCACCAGCATTTCCAGCATTGTTCTTCAGGCTAGTGTCAAACGCACTACCAGCTGAAAAGAAAGAGCAGCATATAAGGCAGTGCCAGTAATGGTAGGCAAGATCTATTGAAACAATGACGACTGAAAATAATACATTTGCTCCTTTAAAGTTTCATCTTTCAATTTTAACTGTGACTGGTGTTTTATTTTATTCCCCTCTCCTTTGCCCAAGATGTTTAATTAATTGGAATACTGTTCAATGGATGACACAAATCTTCCAGTTCATCAACTAAATTGCCTTTATGCTAATAACCTAAAATAATTGCTCAGCATTTACACACAAGTGTTGAGCAAGGCTGCAAGAATATTAATGGTGAGAATTATCTTTTAAAGCAACCACTCCTCCAAATCCCTTTTGCACAGAGATATTGAATAATGTCTCGATTATAACCCTCATCAAAACACAAGCAGTGACCGATTGAGTTCACAATTAAATTAGCCACTTTCTATTTTAATACAACTGTTTGTTTAGTTTAGTTCTGTTATAGGTTATAGCTATGCAGGGATGATAGTTTCTATGTGTTTAACAGGTTTTATTCATATTACTTTTAATTTCCGAAGAGGAGCAGACATTTTAAAGGCAGTTAAAGCCAACAAAATCATACCAGTCGGTTCAATTTCTTCTTGATCAAAGTGGACGTCTGGAGTTTCCACCTGAATGATCGACTTGTTCAACAGTCTAAATGCTTCCTTAACGTGCTTTGGCTGTACCTGGACACAGCACAAATTTGAACTGTTACTGGCTAATCTAACCGATGTCAATTAGAATTTATTTTTGTGGACATCCAACTATGATAAAAGAAATTACAAAATAAAAATAATAGGGTGCATTAACAAATTTTAAAAACTCAACCAAATGTTCACTGTTCCAATAAATTTTTACTCAATATTGTACACAACACCTTCATCTACATGATTTGAACTCAATGCACATTATTCAAACACTCCTTGCATTGCATTTATTTGAGTGAAATATGCCTTGTGATATTTCACATGCTATTGAATTCATAACATCTCTGACCAGGTTATTGAAACAATTCTTTATTTTAAAATCACCAGTCAGACTGCAGGTAAGTACTAAATGTGAAACTTACTTGTAGAAATTTCAACACAAATAAGTCATTTTGTGCAACCAGACCATGTAGGGTTTATCCTGCACCTAACCTTTGTACTCACCTAATTGACATATAAATTTATTCCTCTTTCATTGTTTACAACTCTCAATCACTTAATGCTTAAAATCAAATTGTTCCATACACTCCAATTAAACCAGACATACCCCCAACCTCCATATTTTTCTGTGCATTTCCACATACTGGGTAGCAGTCCAGTAATCATTTAAAGGGTACCTTTACATCAAAATAATCAACTCATAGTAAATGACACCCATTTTAAATAAAATCTAGCCATCTGGGTTTAATTAATCATTTTCTGCTAAATGGTGCTCTTGAGAAGGGTTTTAACATCTTAAACCATGCAGTCCAAGTGGTGAAGGTACACCATAGTACCATCCATGGCCTTTTCCACTGGACACAGCATCCTGATATTTCCCACCCACCCCACAATTCCCGACATGCTTTTTGTTATTGAGTGCAGGAAAAAATGTTGTCTAGGGATCCAGGAGCATTCTCCACCCTTCAAATAGTGCCTAAGGATCTTTCACAACAATTTGAACTACCCATAGCTTGTGGATAAAACCTCCATTTTAACATCTTAATGAAAGGAAGGCACTCAAGACGATGTTGCACCAAGGTATAAAACAAAATTTCATTCTAGATATCTGTCAATTATATACAAATTTCTTCAATTGGAGTGGGTTTTGAACCAGTTTTCTAACTCTGAAGTAAGGTTACTATCAACTAATTGGGTTACACATTTGCCTATGCCTTTTAAAGAGCAATAAGGAAAGAAATAACAGTGATAGATAAAAGATGGCTATTTTATTAACTGGTTTTCAAATAGATTACTGTCCTGTTCAAAGCTATCACAAGATATATTTTCTTGGACACCTTCAAGGTCATGCTTGAATAAGCATAAGTAGACATCTTGAATCTCATACGATTTAAGAGTGGAATATGGCACACTGTTCTACAATCACAGGAAAAGTGAGCTAATCTTTGGTAAAATTCAGCTTGTGATAATTTTGTGAGGTGTCAGTGTTTCTCTCTGTGAGCCCTTGTGAGATTGCACATGTAATTTTATGCTGCTCACCTCATTATGTACCACATCTGTATGGCACTGCAGTCTTGCCAGGAGTAAAGCTACACATCACTGCTGAGACCTTTAAGAATTGCCACTGTCAACACCATATGTAAAACCCAGCTGACAACTAAGTTAATCGCTACCAGCTAGGAACTGCCCTCCAGGGCTGCAGTACCAGATGGAATGCCTCAAAGATAGCTGACAGAAACATGCAGGCACTCCAACTTGCTGACAGTTACCTGGAGAGCCAGATGGATATGGTGAAGAGGAACACCGTTCTCTTTCCTCTCGACTGTTCTCTAGAGGCAACTGCAGCACCACACCCTGCCAACCTGGTTTGAAGTTGCCAACCAGGCAATATTCATGGTCAAGAGGAATGCACAACAATGTTAACGATCCTCTGTGCTCCATAAAGTGAAGTGAGACCATCTTGTGGAAATTTTCTGGTTGAAAGTATGAAGTGAGCAGTTCCTGTATCTTATCCAGACAACAGAAACTTGTATACTGTATGTGACTGTGGCAACTATGTGAACCTTTACAGCCCAAGTGATATCACTTGTGCCTCACAGCCATTAGTAGGAATGATTTATAATATTGAATGATGTGGCTACTTGCGGCCAGGGTTTTTAGCTGACACAGTAGGTGAATGCATAAGATCTACATACGTATGATAACAAGTGTCTTCTGGCGGCACTGCAAGAATCTGTTTATATTAATATTCTGTGAAGGACCTCCCATCACACTAAGATGGATCCCCCTCCCTCGAAAGGATTAAAAAAAACTTACTGCACCCACTCCAGATGTGGTGGCAGTCAGTCATTTTCCATTCAATTCGAAACCTGTGATTTCAATAAGGAGTGAAGTCAACATAGCTAGATAGTTGCAGGCTCTGCCTCAGGGTAGGTACCACCCAAACATCAAGTTCCTTTCTCTCTGTATTGCCCTCCGTACCAACCGAATTGGCCATGATCTCCTCCAAGTTCCCACACATAAAAATGCAGAGCAAGGCATGGAAGAGATACTGCAAGCATCAAATTAGCAGCTAACTGAGTTAAAACAAGGAAGCAAGCTAAGAACTAGAGATGAACCATCTCATTCCTCTTTGCCTAACGGGAGAATTGGAAATTGCAGATAAATAAGAGAAGGTTTAGGTATGGAGATTAAAATGCATATAAATAGGCCTCTCACTGCTCATTAACCAGATTCTCATTTCACTGTTCAAACTTTGGGTGGAAAGTTGGACTTTTCTTCCCCAATGTCGAGGATCACACATTTCTGATCTTGCCATATTTCCCAACTGACTCACCAGTGCCGATACAGGGTGTGGGAAATTCAGCCCAATGTCCTTCAAATTGCTAATTATCTAAAAATCACTTTACAGACTGTTCGCAAAAATTTGTGACATGACCAATATCTTCCAGTTGTGCCTTGATCCTTATGCCCTGACCGCAGCTCTTCAACTTGGGTACCAATTTTGTCTTGGGATTATAAACATGTTAACTTTTACTTTTGTTCACTTTTTCACTATTCTTCTCTTCCCCACACCCATTCTTAATTAGACATTTCTTTATTCTTAATTTCACCTGGATGTGATTTGACATTGAATTCAGCCATTCTAATTCAGCTTCCTCAGACCTTCCTCCTGATTTTTCATTCCTTAAATCTCAACGTGTAAGGAGATAGGATCAGTCTCCAGCAAATTCCAGCCTCATAGCTGTGAATACAACAAAACCTTCTACGGTTCCTTTAATGAATTGTAATGAAATATTCTGGGTCTTTCACAGGAGCATGATAAAATAAAGCACATGTAATCAAAGAGGTAAGTTTTGAGGAGGAGGAAGGGAGGTATCTTAATTCACAAGACTCCAATGCTTCAATGAATAAAATTTATGCAACTTGAAGGAACAAAATTTCCAATGAATTGTGAATATTAAAGATTGCAAAAATTTTGAAAAGGATGTGCATCACAGTTTCAGATTTTTTTTTGTTAAAAGGAAGACAAAACAACATTGTGAAAAAGTCAAATGGCCAAACTTCATTTCTCAGCATAATGTCTATAATTCAGTTAATAAAATTAATATTTTGCATTGCCAACAGTTAACTTTGTTTTAAAGCTGAATGTCCCTGCTGGTCCACACAATATATTCTCAAACTCTGCTCTATCAACTAGATAGGAACTAATAAACTTCTTTAGCATCAGAGAAAAGTCAGTTAAATCGATGTTTATAAAATACTGGTTGCATCTCCAACATTTCAGGAATTCACAACAGGATACAAAAGAAGAAGGGGGAGAAAAAAACTGTAAGGACTTGGAAAATGATTCATATTAACTTTAAATCATTTTCTGGATACAAATCCTAGCAACGTCAATGTCCCTGTCACTTTCCATAAAGGACTGCAGCAGTTCAAGTTGACAGCACACCACTTTCACCAGGGCAATTTGGGGTTAGGCAATTAATGCCAGCCTAGCCAGCAGCACCCAGATCCTATGAACAAATATTTCAAGAAGTATCAATTTTTAAATTTAGCTATCCTTTATTTTCTTCCCCCTTCCCAAGCATTTTGCAATTGGAGTTCATAAGTATTTACTATTTGGTGTATAAAACACATTATCACCTCATCCATGCAATGTATACGAGCCATGGCCTCAGATAATCTAATCAGGCTCTCCAGTTGCCGAACGGTAATGCGCCAAGCTGATTTTGCAACTCCACAACCATCACGCTGTCTCAGGAGTTTGTACTGCTGAACGATGAATTCTTCAGCTTCTTTTGACATCTGAAACAAAATTAAAATTTAAAAGAAAGTTGAAATGCATCCAGGACTTCGTTATTTGACTGGAGAATGGAATCTCAAAAGAAAACAGGCAAGGTTTGTTTTGGATTCTAAACGTGCAAACAATAGCAACATTGCACACAACTCTGATTAGCCTATTTCAATGTCAA
This sequence comes from Rhincodon typus, assembly GCF_021869965.1. Lineage (NCBI taxonomy): Eukaryota > Metazoa > Chordata > Chondrichthyes > Orectolobiformes > Rhincodontidae > Rhincodon > Rhincodon typus. The sequence continues at coordinate 59,203,276 of NC_063333.1, read as the reverse complement.
TTCCTCAGCATTCTTCTTCTTTTGACTCAAAAGGTTCCATAACTTAACGAAGGGTGCAAGCGGAAAAGGCAACACGACAACAGCCCAAACTTAAAACTAGAGGCAAATTCCCCTCTGATCAAATGGGTTTTTCAACTTCTATCAACCACCATTTTAAGTGGTGCACATTGGAGGTCACCTTAATTGTGCCCACTTCTCTTGATGGATTGGTTGAGGCTTCAGAGTTGTTGGGCCCCTGACTGGAGTGCCAACATAAGCAGCTCACACACTGCTCTTAATAGACTCCAAACCTTGAGGTAACTAGTCAGATGACTGCTTCTAGTAAAAAGTTGTCAGGATTGCTGTGCTATGAACAAGTGCTGGCTCAGAACCGATTGTCTTGTTTAACATCTGGGACCCAAAGTCTGCAGTAAAATCCAGCCTCTAGTTTCTGCGCCTGGAGAAAGGAAACTTTGAAGACTGCACATTTTTATTTTTCTGCATTGGGAAATATAGATAAGTGACTAATGTAAAAGCCAAGGATTGTTGAAGAAAGGGCTGTACTTTTTTAAAAAGCAAATTATCTGATACACATTGAAAGTGCTGTTTACACAACTATTGATGAGCACAGATGAGCTGGAGCTTTGGGGCCGGCCAAGGAGAGAGATAAGGCTAGCAACATGTAGCTGATTGGTCTGTAGACTAGGGACCAGTTAATGATGACAAAGACCTTCTACCTGCTAATAATTATATGATTCCCTCCCAGGTAGCTGAACAGCTTCGGGTATGAAGTTTTAAGGAAGAAGCCAGATCTCTGGGAGGGAAGGAGCTTTTTTTTTCCCCTCTTTAGTAAAATGCATCTGAGGCCTGAGGATAACCAGTTTACTTTTCCTCATCATTTGCTGTAAGCTGTGACTTTTCAGAATTATGTGCAAGTTTTGAAATTGTGGTTATTGTCTTATTAAAGTCACTGCTTATAGTTCCCAGTTTTGTACTATGAAAGTGATACTGATAAAAACCTCTTCTCAGTAAATTTTTAAAAAGTACTAAAAACATGGATTTGGGAGTTGTTCCCCATTTCTAACAGTTCTTATTTTCAGGAAATGGAATGAGACAGGAATCAAAAGAGGGAAACAAACTTAGCTGAGACTTCAAACATAGCATCTTTGCTGGAGCAAAAATCTAAACCCAGAATGTTAGAGGTGCAAAGTTTTAAGAAGAGGTTAAATGCTCATAAAGACAAGTTATGATTTGTGAAATGGTGAAGATGCCAAGTTATTTAAATAGCAGGCCCTTTAAACAAGTCTGCCCAAGAGACTTGGAAATAATCTGTGCTTACAGTTTCAATAACAGCTTACTGACTTCAACAAAGAGTGCAGGAGGGCATACCAGAGCAGCACCTCATCTAAATATGAGGCGTTAATCTGGTGAAGTTTCAAAGCAGGTGTACTTTCAGGCCTAATAGCAAAAGCAGCACGTGATAACCTGGACTGAGTGGTTCCACAACCAAATGATTAAATCTAAGCTCTACAGTCCTGCCACATCTTGCTGTGAATGGTGATGGACTCACTGGGAGGCGGCAAATATCCAGCACAAATGCACAGGGAGGAGGCTGAAGTATTCACAACAGTCTTCAGCCAAAAGTGCTGACTGGAGAATCCATCACAGCTTCTTCCAGAGGTCCCCCAGCATCATAGATGCCAGTCTTCAGAAAATTTGATTCAGACAATGTATTATCAAGAAATGGCTGAAGGCACTAGATAGCATAAAATCTATGGACCCCACAATATTCTCGCAATAGTACTATAGTACTCCAAAACTAGGTGCACGTCTAGCCAATCTGTTCCAAAAGATATCCAGCAAACAATGTGAAAAATCGCCCAGGTATTTCCTGTACACAAAAAGCAGGACAAATCCAAGCCAGCTAATTACAACCCATCCAGTCTACTCTCAATCATTGGTAACATTCAATTAAATCATTAGATAAAAGCGATCATCAAACAGTGCTACCAAACAACAATACCTCACTCACTGATACTGAATTTGGATTCTGTCAGGGCCACTCAGCTCCTGACCTCATTACTGCCTTAGTTCCAACACAGACAAAAGGGCCGCATTATTGATGAAGTAATAGTGACTGCCCTTGGCATCACTGAGCCTTAACAAGCTGGAGTTAATAGGAATCGGCAGGGGGAGGGGGGTCATACTTGACAGAAGCAGAGCTGGTTATGGTTGCTGGAGGTCAGCTATCTTAGCTCCAAGACACTTTTATATAGGATTTCCGCAGGATAGTGTCCTAGACTTAACCACCTTCTGCTACTTCATCAATGAAATTCCCTCCATCTTGAGGTCAAAAGTGGGTATGCTTGCAATTATAAAGCAGCAAATTACAAATCAGAAGCAATTCCAAACAAGTCCACATATCATGAACTTAGTTGTATTGTTCTGATGCTAGTTGGACAAATGTGGCAGCTACTTTACCTGTAAAAGACCAATAAATTAAAGGGTTATATAGCATGCTTTTGGTGGCACTGGTTGAGAGCAAAAAACTGGCCAGGAAAATAAAAAAAAATTTCCTTTCTTCTAGTTACATAATTATGCTTTCTAGAACAGGCAAATTGCACGTCATCATCTAATCTGAAGGGTTTTGTATAACACGAGTGAGCACAATCACTAGTGTTACCTGTTGTGTTTAAATATTCAAAGCTTGTTTTGAGTACTTGTGTTCACTGCCCACGGCTTAAGTCAAACCCGTGGGCATGGTTACAGAGGAACTGAAATTCAGCTACAAGCATGAGGGCACATATTTTAAAAAAGTATTTCCTTGTTCTCTCTCAATCTGGTGTGGTATAATCTCAACAAATCTCAGAGGCACAAAACAATGTGCAGATTTGTTGATACACAGAAGTTTCTAAAAGTTTGGCACTGAGCCAATCATAACTCATTTCCCAACTAATGGAGGTCAAAGATCTCATGACAATCAAATCCAATACAGAATTTTAATATAATATTCTTAATATGACATTTATAATGCAAAACTAAGGTGAATATTTTTTAAAAGGTTCAAAAGAGTTAGAATACACTACCTTTGGTTGAAACTGCCGTGCGAACAGCAAATATCGGCGAATGTGTTCTGGAGAATAAACCCTATGAACACATTCTTCATTTCTCGCATGAAGATCCACAATTCGCCTGGCAATTGCATAATCTGTCACCTGAAAAACAACCTTTTGTCATCATCACAGCATATTTGTATAGCCAAACACACCTGAGGAAACAGACAATTCAAACTTCAAATTATTTATTAAAATGCTGGATAATATTTATATAGTTGAAACTTTATGGAAGTTGAATTTACTCTGCATTCCCGATTTTGGAAGTCTCTTACAAAAGCAAGATAAAGTACTGGGATGCTGGAAATCTGAAATAAAAGCAAGAAAAATAATGCAAATACTCGGTAGATCTAGCAGCATTGGCAAAGAGATTAAAGAAAGATAGCGCTCTGAAATTTCCCATTTTTGAGCAAGATGTTTTATTGAGTCAGATTCATGTTGTCCAGTCTACCACCCACCCTTGGAGACATTTGTCATGCAATCTGCTGCTCTTCACCTTATTATAAAACACGGTACACACAAGGTATAGGGGCAATGCAGGGAAAGAAAGAACACCCAATAAATTTCAACAGGCTTGTAGAGTTGGAGAGTTTGGAATTCTAGCATAAGTGAATGATGCATATGGGGGCAGGAATTTCACTGTGTCCTGACATGCAACACTGGCAAACGTCAGAATGATTGTTATAGATTCCATCTGGAGATCTGGGTCAAAGTTTATTTGTTTAATTACCTCATTGCATTCATCCAACAAGATGAAGAATAGATCAAATCTGGACATGACTGGAGCACTAAAGTTCACATTCTGTTTGAGAGTCTTGGACCGATCATATCTCCCACCTATAGGATTTGCTGCTGCAAGAATAGAAGCTCGAGCATTCAATGTAGCCTAGGAGATGGAACAAATAATTATGCAGCACACAAAGATTTATACTGTAGATTTGTTTCAAATAAAATAGAAGTAGCTCATTATATTAATCACAGACACAAATTTGTAGGTAACTGGGGAAAGCTTTGAATCCAGGAAACAATGCCAACACATTAAACCAAATTCTTAAAATACATAATATAAAAATAGCACAGTAGCTTTGACTGATCTACAAGTAATTTTATTGTTCATAAGATAACCAGATCAAGCCTTATTTCCAAAGAAACAGTACAATAGTAAGCATTGTAGAATTTCAAAATATTTTTGCTGGTGGAAGATTGCTACACATGTTTCTACAGCTTGCTTGTTCGTTCATGTTTCTACAGAGGGATTTGGAGTAGGATCAGTAGGGGGTAAAATGATTTTTGGTTACGGTGATTGCAAATATGCAAATTAAAGTTTGAAGCTGGCGTTACAGCTAAATCAGGCCAAATTCAGGATAAGAGTGTGTCAGGCAGGTAAGCAACAAAGCCTTGGGAAGCCAAAACTAGATCTCATCAAAGAGAATTGTGTATAATGGTCAATATCAAAGACAGTGATGGCACTCCTGATCACAGTCTGCAAATCACAGTTCGACATGCACTTTAGTGGAGAGCAAAATAAATCTTCACAGAGTTGAATAGCTTATTAATGTAAACAGTTCAAGTCCAAAATAAGTAACGGTTACAGAACGTAAAGTCATTAATCTCAAGACAATCCCTCAAACTTAGAAGATTCAATATAGTTCACCTGAGCCTCTGGTTGAAAATATTAGGCATTCCCACATTAGCCAAAGTACAAATTCGTGCAATTATACAATCATTTTTCATTGGTTTGTGACCTGGGATGCCTACCTACTATTGGAAATCGGGGACCTCTTTAAAAACAGTGTTCGCTTAGTATTCCATACTTAGTACTCCCTGCATAGCAGCAGCTCTCATTTAACTGCTACAGTAGTAACTAGCCCTCTAAAGGTATAAGAAAATTATCACACTACCGTTTAATGATTGCAGGGTTTTTGTTCTTTGAAGGAATGAAAACTAACTTTCAAATTGAGGTGGGCAAGGGGATAATTGCCATCTAATGTCATGATTAGCTGCCCCATGGTCATTGGCCAAAAGGATTCAGACAACTGATCGACAGCAGTAAGCTACCTACTCCTAGAAGTAGGATATATCAAGTGCTCAGGCGCAGAGGACAGTTCTCCTCAGACAGTCCTTATCAAGGATCATTCTTCTTCAGATGGATGATGGACCAAAAGAGGACAACGACAACTCCCAGGGATTAGTTCCCTCACACTTTTTGGCTAGACAGCAGGATACTGCTTTCACAATTTTAATGTGACTGACCCATTCCATGCCAACAGCCTCTGGTAAATGTTCCGGAGACATGGCTTCAAATCCCAGCATGGCAGATGTTGAGCTAGCCCATTTCCACTGTTGATTATCATAAAAACCTATCAGCTTTACAAGTGTCCTTTAGGGAAAGAAATCGCTGTCCTTACCTGTTCTGTCCTACCTCTGACTCAAGAACTATGGCAATGTGGCTGACTCTTGAATATCGTCTGGGAATTCAGGGATGGGGCAATAAGTGCTGACCCAGCCAGAGGCACCCACATTACAAATAAAAAAGGACAATGGCAGAACTTTGGTATAAAGTGTACAAGCTATTACATGGGAGGCCAGCTGGGTGAAATAACAAAAGGAACAGCTGCAGGTTTCAATAGATTTGCTGAAACAGGGGCAGAGTTAGTTGGCAATAGGCAGTTTTAGTGACGGTGGACAGAAGTATATCTTGGGCTCACCAAATGGAGGAACAATACCTCATATTCCACCTCGGCAGCCTACAACCCGATGTCCTGAACATAGAATTCTCCAGTTTTAAAAAACTCCCCCACCTCTGGCCTCATGCCACATCCAAATATCACTCTCATCCCCGCCTCCTTGACCTGACACAACCTGTCCTCCTTGTTCCCCAGCTGTCCGCCCCACCCTTTCCACCAACCAATTCCCCCTACCCACTACTGCATCCACCTATCACCACCCAACTTACCTTCCCCCAGCCCCAGCCCTCCTCCCTCTATTTAGTTCCCAGTTCCCTTCCCCTTCCCCAGTTCTGAAGAAGGGACACGACCCGAAACATCAGCTTTCCTACTCCTCTGATGCTGCCTGGCCTGCTGTGTTCCTCCAGCTCCACACTGTGTTAGACTTGGGGTCACCGAGTTTGGAAAGAAACTCCAGTTGAGCCTTTGATAACAAGGTGTAGAGCTGGATGAACAAGGGTCTAGGCCCGAAACATCAGCCTTCCTGCTCCTCTGATGCTGCTTGGCCTGCTGTGTTCATCCAGCTCTACACCTTGTTATCTCAGATTCTCCAGCATCTGCAGTTCCTACTATCTCCAGGTGAGCCTTTAGTCTGTTACAGGGAAAGGGATGGAGTTAGAGCATGGTGTTTATGGTGAGACCATAGATAATAGCTTCAGAGTCTTCCAAATATTTAACATTAAAAGATTTAGGGCAAATATAAGATGTCACAAGACAGAAAGTCAAAAGTTATCAATCCAAACGTCATCTCCACACAGTCAGACAGCACAGCATTATGACCAGACTCTCAAGTCCTTAAGTGCTGAGAAATAAGTTTAACTTTTCATGGCAAGCATGAACTTTCTTGATTTCAGCACCAAGTTGCAATTTTTCATTCACTTTTATATTGTTTAATAAATAAAAGTAGTTTACAAAAAGCTTCAATATTTTGGGTGAGAGTGATTTTTCTATTCCCTTGTGTTGAAAGTCTTTTTTGGCTCCCACAAGCTACATTTATTACAGCATATTATTCCCACCTTCACACCAGCCTTCGTAATTGAAATAGTTTGCTGCTCCATAGCTTCATGAATTGCCACTTGATCTTTCACATCCATTTTATCAAATTCATCAATGCAACACACTCCCTGCATAAAACAAATAGTGAGAAATTTTGAGTGCACTCGGGACTCTTTTTGTAATCATTTTTTCTTCTGGTAAAAATACAACATGTTAGTTGTATATTAAAAAAGACTTGAGGTCAAATTTTCATGAAGGACTTACTTTCATGAGCCCTAGCAAGTTCGCTCATGCAATTGTACACTGCTCACCCTGTTCTTGCACCCCACCTCCATTTTTGTACTCTCTTCTGATCCGCAGCCTTCTAAGCACATGTCAAGGCAGGAACTTGCATCGTTCACACTGCTGATGCCATAATTAAAGTCCAGACTATCTCACATGCAGCAAGCTGCAAACTGCCTTTTACTGTTCAAGTAACTAAACAACTGTAAAGCAATGTCTGACAGAGGCAAATGGCACCCCTAGTTTGCTGATGGGAACCTGCAGGTCTTGATGGTTGGGGTAGTGTCGAGGGCTAACCTCTTTCATCTAGGTCACCAGAGGAGACTAACGGCACATGCCAACATGGGCCAATGGTGTCATGCAGTTGGGGCTGTTTCCAACATCTGGAGAAATGTGTAGCAAGTCCACAAGGTCAAAGCCTTCTGCATTCTGCAAAGTGCTATTTCTCTGCTACCTCACTCTCTAACTCGGCCACTGCACCCACCTCCACCTAACCCATTAAAGTTAAAGTTAATTTTCTCCAATTTTGTTGCATGCAGCATTTTCCGTCAATGGCTTTCACCTCACCTACCCCATTCCCCCAAATATAAACCCCTTCTGCCAACAGAACGTTCACCACGTTTCCTATAGCTGCATTCATACCAATAGCTGTGCCACCCACTTGTGTCACATTGAATCTTTTCCCTTCTCTGCCCTTCTTTGCCTTTTGAGAACGCACGAGAGAGAGAGAGAGAGCATGAGAGAAAGAGAGGGGAAGCGCCAGTCATTTGTCTCCTCATTCCATATGAGAAGGGGACTTCAAACTTGTGGAACAGAATGGAGACTGCTCATGCACAGATGCCAAGACTTCCATTTGCTGGAATTCTAGAAAAATGCTAAGAGCTGAATTTTACCAAAAGTCTGCAAAGTGCCAAATTCAGGAAATTCCATAGAACAGTTCTTTTCATCAGCACGAGTGAATTTTCAGCAGTATCCCATGCTGGAAAGCTTTCTAACTATTGAAAATGTTTTTCTTTGCTGTTGTTCAATAAATGTCAAGAATCATACAGAATAAAAGCCACGTTTGCTCTGGGAACAAACTGGAACCATTTGTGTTTGCAATGACAAATTTACAGGCAATGATTAATCACTGCACCCAGCTCACACCTATTGAAACTAGGTATTGATGAAGTCCCATCTGACTTGTTGCATCTGGTACTGTACCCTTCAATCATGCTAAAGGTGCAGGTGATGTTCCTCCTAATAAATCGGGGCTCCTGCCTTTGGAGAAGAAACAGATTTACAATCAATGACGACTTCACCCAAATCAGATCCATCAGAAAAGGTCTACCATCATCCTCAATACAGTGAGGCATGGAAACCTCTGACAAGGAGGGCTAAGTAGTGCCCTTACATGCATCTCGGACATATTAGAACTTATTTCAGGTTTACGCAGTACAAGTTTTTGAATTTCTAAAAGGCATTTGATAATGTACCGCATGTTAGGCTACTTACAATAAAAGGCAATGATGTTGGAGGTAGTATATCAGTGCGGATAGAGAATTGGCTAACAAATAGGAGATGGAGATTTGAGTTAAAGGCGGCATTTTCAGGATGACAACCTGTAACTAATGGAGTGGCACAGGGATCAGATCTGGGGCCATAATAGTTTACAATATATTAATTTAAAAAGGTAAAGTCACCATAATCTTACCAGACCACAGAACTGCCTCTCAGAGAGAGATGACTGGTGGCAGTTTAACCAGAGGGTCATCACACCTAAGGTGAGACCAGAAGTTGAGAAGGACAGTCTTTTGTGGTAACCTCAGCCGGTTACTGGGAATTGAACCCACACTGTTAGCATCACTCTGCATCACAAACCAACCGTCTAGCAAAGTAAACCAAGGACTTGGTGAGGAATATGAATGAACTATAGCCGAGTTTTTAAGATGATACAGAATTAGGTGAGAAAGCAAGAAATGAGTATGGTACATATGCTTCAGAATGTTACAATCCCAGCCAAATGTTATCACTGGACAAGTCAGAACTCATACAGGAACCTGACTTGACAGATCATTTTTCGATTTGGTTTGATTTTAACAAGGTAGTAGCTTACTCAAATATAAGCATTTCAGTGGTGCAGATTTTACTTTACCAATAAGAATGGAAGTTTATTAATGAAAACATGAAAATAGAATAAATCAAACCATCTGCTCACAATATAAATTCAAAATTTTTAAACACAGTACAAGTCTAATCCCTACACAAGCCTTTATAAATTGAAAGGCAGTGGAACAGCATTTGTATAGAGCCCAAAACACCACTCATACAATGTTCACACCAAAGTCCATGTGTCCATCACCTTGGTAGGTTTAAGCAACTTGTGACTTCATCTTTAGACTCGAACTGCAGATAGCTATTGGAAGAAACTATGATAACCTGCTTAAACGCATACAGCTTTAATGTAACCTTGTCAGGGTTTTACCCTAACACTTCCAGGCAGGGACTAACTGACTGTTCATGAAACTATATATACCATTCCATTCTCAGGACCATTGCACGATACAGCAATCCTTTACAAAGGACTAAGACTGCTCTAAACAAAAAGAAAAAAAAACCAAGAAACATCCTCTTTCTAAACTGCTAGCTTAAAAAAATACCCTTCTGATGTTTTAAACTTGTGTTTCTTGTTTAGTCTATGTACAGCATAGATTACATCACACAAGAGATATAGACAGGAAAATGTAATGTTGTACATTTTTGTCGTAAATGGCTTTTTATACATATATAGAGAGCAAGAGGGTAGCCATGGAGAGGGTTGGCCCACTCAAGGACAGGGAAGGGAACTTATGCGTTGAGCCAGAGGAAATGGGGAAGGTATTGAACGAGTACTTTGCATCAGTATTCACCATAGAGAAGGACTTGGTGGATAATGAGTCTGGGGAAGGGTGTGCAGATAGTTTGGGTCATGTTGAGATCAAAAGGGAGGAGGTATTGGGGGTCTTGAAAAACATTAAGGTAGACAAGTCCCCAGGGCCAGATGGGATATACCCCAGAATACTGAGAGAGGCAAGGGAGGAAGTTGCTGAGGCCTTGAAGGAAATCTTTATCCTCACTGGCTACAGGGTAGGTCCCAGAGGATTGGAGAATAGCCAATGTTGTTCCTTTGTTTAAGAAGGGTGGCATGGATAATCCAGCTAATTACAAGCCAGTGAGCTTTATATCAGTGGTAGGGAAATTATTGGAGTGGATTTTTCGAGACAGGATTTACTCCCATTTAGAAACACGTGGGCATATTAGCAAGAAGCAACATGGTTTTGTGAAGGGGAGTTCGTGTCTCACTAACTTGGTTGAGTTTTTTGAGGAAGTGACGAAGATGATCGATATGGGTAGGGCAGTGGATGTGGTCTACATGGACTTCAATAAGGCCTTGGACAAGGCCCCTCATGGCAGGCTGACACAGAAGGTAAAGTCGCATGGGATCAGAGGTGAGCTTGCAAGATGGATTAAAAACTGGCGTGGTCATAGAAGACAGAGGGTAATAGTGGAAGGGTGCGTTTCTGAATGGAGGGCTGTGACTAGTGGTGTTCCTCAGAGATCAGTGTTGGGACCTTTGCTGTTTGTAATATATATATATAAATGATTTGGAGGGAAATGTAACTGGTTTGATTAGTAAGTTTGTGAATGCACATAGTTTGTGGAATTGCGGATAGCGATGAGGACCGTCAAAGAATACAGCAGGATATAGATCAGTTGGTGACTCGGGCAGAGAGATGGCAGATGGAGTTTAATCCAGAAAAATGTGACGTAATGTATTTCAGAAGGTCTAATCTACATGGAAAATATACAGTAAATGGCAGAACCCTTAAGAGTACTGATAGGAAGAGGGATCTGGGTGTACAGGTACACAGGTCACTGAGAAAGTAGCAATGCGGGTGAAGAAGGTAGACAACAAGGCATATGGCATGTTTGCCTTCACTGGCTGGGGCATTGAGCTTAAAAATTGGCAAGTAACGTTGCAGCTTTATAGAACCTTGGTTAGGCCACATTTGGAATATTGTGTTCAATTCTGGTCGCCACACTACCAGAAGGATGTGGTGGCTTTGGCCAGGGTACAGAAAAGATTTACCAGGTCATTGCCTGGTATGGAGGGCATTTGCTATGAGGAGAGGTTGGAGAAACTTGGGTTGTTCTCATTGGAACGACGGAGATTGAGGGGCGACCTGGTAGAGGGCTACAAGATTATGAAAGGCATGGACAGAGTGGACAGTCAGAAGCTTTTTCCCAGGATGGAAGAGTCATTTACTAGGGGGCATAGGTTTAAGGTGCGAGAGACAAGGTTTAAAGGTGATGTACGAGGCAAGTTTTTTTTTAACACAGATAGTGGTGGGTGCCTGGAACTCGCTGCCGAGGGAGGTAGTGAAGCAGATACTATAACGACTTTTAAAGGGAGTCTTGACAAATACATAAAAAGGATGGGAATAGAGAGATATGGTCCCTGGAAGGTTAGGGGATTTTAGTTGTGATAAACGGCATGTTGGTGCAGCTTTGGAGGGCTGAAGGGCCTGATCCTGTGCTGTAATTTTATTTTTTTTTTGTACTTTGTTCTATTTTGGCAGGAAAATTACAGGAGTTGAGTAGAAAAAAACTACAGAAAAGCTACAGCAGGAAGGGGTTTAGGAGTCCTTGTTTATTAAACACAAAAAACAAGTATACAAGTTCAGCGGTATTGCAATGGCAAATGCAAGGTTGGCCTTTATTCAAAAAGGGAATGGATTATAAAAACAAGGAGGTCTTGCTAAAAATATACAAAGGTACAAGTTAGACCAGAACTGGAACACT
>NC_063333.1:59106528-59161359 GCF_021869965.1 Rhincodon typus | reverse complement strand
TTTGGTTTTTATTGCGTGGACGGGGTGTGAGGGATGAGGTGCGGGAGTGGGTGACTTACTGGTTATTCTTTATTCTTTCAAGGGATGTGGATGTCATTTGCAAGTTCATCATTTGTTTCTTATCCCTAATTGGCCTTGAACCAAGTGATTTATTAAGCCATTTCAAAAGGACATTTAAGAATCAACCACATTGCTGTGTGTCTGGAGCCACAAATAAGCCAGACTGGGGCCTCAGGATTATGAGTCGTGTGGTGTTAACATAATAACAGTCTGTATTTGACTTGGGCTACTATGGTTAACCATATGGTTATAACCACAGTAGCCCAAGCCAAACGTAGACACGAATAGGAATTCCTAGAGGCACGGTTCTCCAACCATACTTCAATCAAACATATAGAATCTGACCCATGTATAAACCCATACAGATCAAAACCGGAAATGACAGTACTCACCATAAGGGACTGGACAGTATAAATTCCAAGTGGAGTAAAATAACATCACTTCAGAGGATCCACTGGTAATGTCACCTAGCATGGTGACGAAACGTTTGAACAAAAACAAGCCAGCTTGGCAAGCAAATCAACATCCCCAACCGGAGCAACAGATTTTTGCCAATGCTTTAAAGGGAGTGTCACTCCCAGACAACCGTCTGAGAATCTTACTTTGTTGGGTGCTAGTTGATATTGTTCCATATCTTCTTGTACAATATCAGAACCTGGACAGTGTAATGGACAAGCTCTTCCTTACAAGTACTTCTTCAGATGCAAATAGCATACTGCACAGAGAGTTAAAAACATATGCCAGTGATGACAGTAATTTCTCAGCTTAGTTGTAACTTGCATTCACATAACGATATCACACAAAGAACATATGGCACATCCTACTTGACTTCAAGCCAACAATTCTTCTGCATCCTGTCCTACATTCCAGAGTTGAATCTTCTCCTGTATAGTTAATCTCCTTATAAAACATGGTCACCAGTAAAATCTTACTTTAAAAGACTTTTGCATAAAAATGAGTGGCGTATTTCCAAATACACAGACAAACTCGAGCATTGAAATTCTTGGAGGGACTGCTTCCATTTAGCACCTTAACAACATCTATACATATAGCAAATTTATTTAGTACTTCCCAGATCAACTCAAAAGATTCTAGAGCTCGGTTTTTCTTTCACTCTGTACCTACATTAAAATTAATGTCTTCCTTTATTCATATTCAATCATACCCAGTCCTCTCTTTTAAACTTCAATTTCCCTCAAAATTATTAAACATGAGGTGAATTGCTGATATGATCTTTACACCAATTTTAAAATTACTCCATTTGTTCTAGTTCCCTGGAATAGTTTTTAAATTACAACGTGGAACAGATCATTCAACTCAACCAAATCACATTAGCATTTTGTCTCAACATAAATTGTAGATCTAATCCCATGTTCCTACCCCATTCCTAGATCTCTTTCTTTATCCCCCTTTCCAACCCAGTGAATGCTAAATAGAAACTGAAAGAACTGCGGATGCTGTAAATCAGAAACAAACATAAATTGCTGGAAAAGCTCAGCAGGTCTGGCAGCATCTGTGAGGAGAAATCAGAGTTAATGTTTTGGGTCTGGTAACCTTTCCTCAGAACTGATGGTAGCTAGGAAAAGCAAAACAATCACTAACTGCAGCACTGGATTTCACATCCTTCTGCATGATAACATTTCACCAAGTTTGTGTCCAAAAGCTCATACATTTAACTTTGTATTTATGCCTTGAATCACTGGGACAATTTCCTTGGGCTCCTGGACTTTGTCCCATTCTTTTTCAACTTTAAAAAGGCCTTCACTAAATCACTATTTGAACTGCTTCTTGAACATCCAGGGCTATTGAGGTAAAATTAAATGGGAAAGAGAACAGAGAAAGAAAAGCTAAGGAAACATAAGCAAACCCAATAATTACGAAAGAAGGACGTATGTCTTTTCAAAGCACTTCAACTATTCAAGCATATTTTATAGCTCAGTTCCAACTTCCTACACCAGTTCCATAGTTGCTACCAATGGAACAATCTCTGGCCCAAATATACTCAATTCTATTGAGCCAATAAACAAATTAAAAAATGATAAATAGAGTTGAATGAGCCATTTCCAGCTTTTAATCTTTTAATAGCTTTTGTTTTTATTAAGTGGGGTGGTAGGGGATGGCCACAAAATAAAGCAGGTATTTAACAGCATCCACATTGGACATGATGATTCATTGAATTGAGAACTTTTAAGACTATTCCCGAGGTAAAGCTATAAAGATAGCAAAATAATTACAAAATGAAAGTGCGCTGGACAATTTTTCTCTTGTTAAGACTATCAAATAACACCTTAATAATTGCATTTATGTCCTTAAATGAAGTGTCATCGAATGGCTTTTGAACAGAAAACTATAATTAAAGGTTCCAAAAATGGACTCAAAACGTTCACTCTTCTTCTCTCTCCGCAGATGCTGGCAGACCTGATGAATTTCTCCAGCACTTTCTACTTTTATTAAATATAAAGTAAATGTTTAACGGAATAGAATAGAGCAAAGTGGAGAGTAGAAGCGACAAACATGCGTTTCATTTAGGCAAACTTGTGTTTAAGGTGATTCACCAATTATGGCTTAATAATGCAGTGATAAAACTACTGAAAAAATCTGTATTATTGCATACGGGGCAAGTGTTTTAATGTCATAGTACGAAATGCTGGAAATACATCAAGACTCACGCTTCTCAACTGTCAGCTGGTCTAACCTTTACTTTTACCTATAAGTTACACACTTACAGCCACCGTTGGTAAAATAAGATTCCAAAACTTAAACCATAAGTGGCCTCTTTTTAGAAACTTGCAAAGTGTTACTCTGGCCTTTAATTGTTTATACTATATCCCACTGAATATCTAGCCTTTAAAAAAATACACACATTCTTTAAACAGTCACATTCCATTATTGTTATCTACATATTGGGTCCCAGCTGAGATTTAAACTAAAATAAGATTACATTCAACCATCTCCTTGTGAGATGCTCTGAAACATTTTTCTGTACAAGGTAGAAACGTTGACGGATCAGGAAAGCTGAATACAAATGGATGAGACCATTTACTCAAGCTAACTGCAGATGAAAAACGACATGAAACAGTACGAAATGTGATCTTTTCCTCGAAACTGGCGACAGTAAAGAATTTCTGTTTAAAAGTTACTACTTTAGTAATGTAAATTTCGCATAATTGCAGTATTATACAGTGAAAACATGCCCACTCCCGGGGCGGCTAGTTATTTAATAATGCATCAATATCATCAACAGTGTGCACCACAGGACCAACATGTTTTATTCGGCCGTGAAATATCAAATGACCGTATATCATGACTACAACAGTTATTGCAAGTGTAAGTTAAGCAAACAAAATATAGTTAACCATACAGTTATCCCTGGGTCGGCAGAATTATTTACGCATTTGCAAAATATCACAAGATCTAAAATTTAAAAACGCAACCCAATCTTAATCGCCCTCTACCAAGTTCAATCACTTACACTTCTAAAAATTCCGAGAAAAGTTTCTGGCACTTTTCAGCCAGCTCATCCTTAATTTGTTGCTTCGCGGCATTATCTGCCAGAACCTGACCCAAATCCATAGCTCCTTAGGGACAGTTCACCCTGAACCCCGCACTGACCAACAGCAGATCAAACCTCCCGCTCCAATTCGGCTGAAACCTGGAGAAATCCCATTGGCCGCAGCTGCAAAACCGTTTGTGATATTTGAAATGTGCAGAGTTACTGGCCAATGGCGAGGGAACCTCTACTCTTTGGGTTAAACATTAAATTAATTCAATCAGTAATTGGAAGCACAAATCTTTTCACTTAAAAAGACACAACCATGGATTTTACTGATAAAACAAAATCGTAATTGTGTTTGCTGTAATCACTGGTTAAAAACCAAACGAACTGTGGATGCTGTAAATCAGAAACAAAAACAGAAATTGCTGGAAAAACTCAACAGGACTGGCAGCATGTGTGGAGAGAAATCAGTTATTACTTTGGGTAAAGTGGCCCTTCCTCAGTTCTCTAATGAGTGAACAGCCCTATGGCCTGGTAGGTCTATGGTGACTTTACCTATTATTTTACTGGTTACTTTTACTCCTATATTCCCAGAGATCATCACATGTGGAAAACTTCAAGTAAACATCACATACTCCCTCTCCAGGGACCCAAGTTCCAAAATATCCAATGAAAAAGAGGCTGGTAGCCAGAACAATTGTCCACTACAGTCAAACCTGCACTTAGCAATTGCTATCCTTGCACTAAATGCAATAGGATGTTCCCCTGAGTCAGCTGCTCCACCAATTCCACCACAAACTCCTGCAGATGGCCAAAGGACTGAAGTAGAGTTAAAGCGAAAGGAATTAAAGAGGACAGTTCAAAATAAGATAATGTTTGCTGACACTGGCAACTGTGGAGAACTACACATATGTGCTCATTCTACTGCTTCCCACATCCCCATCCCAATCTCTCCCTCATCTCGATTTCTCTCTCTTTCCTGGTCTTGATCTTTCCACCTCTCCCAGTCCCACTCTCTCCTACTTTGTCCACAGCAGCCCAATCCCTCCCTCCTTTGACATCTGCACTCACACTACGTAAAGTGCATAATGTGCGTGAGCTGGTGTCAGCAAGCTCAGCCTTTAAATAAATACCTGCAATCTGTGGTCAATGATAAAACAAAGGTGATTTGTGGGGACTTAAGAGAAAACTAACCCCAGAAATCTCGGCAAATCAGTGGTCTGTTTCACCCCTCTCTCAGTATACGCCAAGCACTAAGTCAAAGGGATGTTGAGACACATAGCTTCTGTGAGCAAGCACATTATTAGTCAATGAGATTGAAGAATTCACACACAGCAAAAATAGGATTAAAGACATTTAATATCGTTTAGTTTCAATTTAACTTTTCAGTTCACAAAATAATTGGTTTTGATTACATTAAGATAGAAACTAAAATTAAGATAAATTTCTGAAACAAAAATCTACTTTTAGAAAACAATACATTTTTTGAATCGTTATAGAGAAGTTAGATAATCTGCCAGTATAAAATTTGATTCTCAGAGCAAGACAGGGTATATATAAATAATTCTGAAGTTAGAATGCCATTAGAAACCCAGTAACATCTCAGACAATAAATTGTCACTTTTTCAAGGGCTATTACAGTGAGGCTAACACCATAAAAATGGCTTTTTTCATGAAATCATGGTTACAATATAGATTGAAGTCTGGAAATCTTCACAGCATACCTATTTGTTATGATCCTACTTACAAGAATACAGAAAAATGATACTTACAATTGGGCTTGATAGACCATTTAAAGAATAGAACGTGTGGGAGAACCAAAGATAAGAAAGTGAAAAGCAGGCTTCCAAGATTGATTTGGAATGCAAAAAGAACTATAATACACACTTGAACAAGACAAACATAAGCAATAATGACCAACAAGTACACTGATCAGATAAGATATTTATTCTAAACCATATATGTCACATATACAGTTACAACTTAACTGGGAATGATGTATTGATAACCATGCTCAACTTTTCCACAAACCATTGCAAAATGTATAAAATCCTGGTTAGATTATCTAAATGACCAATTTGTCTGACTGCCTGTTGGTTCAGGACAAAAGCAATTCACACACCAGATTTCATTAGTAACAGAAAAATAAGCTATTTATTGTAACTTATTTAACTTTAAAAAGCACAGAAAGGGGATAATTTCTAATCGTCTGCTATGTAATTTAAACTATACCTATTCACAACACCCAAAAACATACAGACACAGTCATGATTAAGACAGACAAAAGACAAATGATTTGGCATAGATTCTATGGGTGGAAAAAGGATATAGACAGTTAAAATTTCAAGATCACAAGTCCAAATTTCAAAAATGGGTTAAATTATCTCATAGCCTTTTTTTTTCTAATTTTTGCACTGATAAGTCACTGTTGTCTGTAGACTGATGGTCATTTTTTGATTTGTAGTTCATTGGGTGAAACTAGATCTTTTCATGTCAGAACTTTTTCCTTAGTTTTCTTGGTTTTCTGTCTTTTTTACATATGAAGACAAAGGGATATTTGAATGCTTTCAGTTCATAGCCTCTGCCCTCACACTTAGAACTTTTAACACTCTGCAGTTCATCTAGAGGGCTGTCATCAGGCAGAATTTTCTTAATTGTCCCGTCCTGCCAATCATACAAAGATCTACTTATGCATATTCTTTGTTTCTGCTAACCAACCAATCTTCAATGCTTCTAACTCTATCAGCTATATATTATTCCCTATATCTCAAGCTTTTATTTGCTGCAATAACCTTTGAGGTGGAAACTTATCAAATGCCAGCAAGAAATTCAGCATATGTTACTCCTTCAAAGAAATAGGCCTCCCATTGAGGATACACTCCATTGAGTTGTGTGAACTATCACTGTGCTAAATGGAATGGACTACAAATAGATCTAGCAACTCTGGCATCCAAGAGGCACTGTAGGCCATCAGCAGGAGCAGAATTGCACTTCAACATAGTCTATAACTTCACATCAGTGCAAAAGAAGCATTCACAGCAATCTTCAGCCAGAATTGTCAAGTAGGTGTTCCAACTTGTCCTCCTCCAGTGGTCCCCAGCATCACAGATGCCAGTTTTGAACCAATTCAACTCACTCCACATGATATCCACACTGGATACTGAAAAGGCTACGCACCCTGACAATATTCTGGCAATAGTACTGAAGACTTGTACACCAGAACTTGCCTCTCCCAGTGAGGTTACAACACTGGTATCTACCCGAAAATGTGAAAAATTGTCCAGTTATGACCTGTACTCACAAAGCAGGACAAATCCAACCCAGCCAATTACCACCCCATCAGCCTACTCACAATCATGCATAAAGTGATGGAAGGTGTCATCAGCAGTGCTATCAAACAGCACCTGCTCAGCAATAACCTGCTCACTGACACCCAGTTTGGGTTCCACTAAGACCACTCAGCTCCTGATCTCATTACAGCCTTGGTTCAAACATGGACAAAATAACTGATTTCCAGAGGTGTGGCAAGAGTGACAGCCCTTGACATCAAGAATGCATTCAACTGAGTATGGCATCAAGAAGCCCTAGCAAAACTGGAACCAATGAAAATCAGGGATTTGATTTTTGATTTGATTTATTATTGTCACATGTACTGAGATACAATGAAAAGTATTGTTTTGCCTTCTATCCAGGCAAATCATAAATGCATCAGCACGATAGAACAGAATGCAAAATATACTGTTTCAGAGATAGTAGGAACTGCAGATGCTGGAGAATCTGAGATAACAAGGTGTAGAGCTGGATGAACACAGCAGGCCAAGCAGCATCAGAGGAGGAGGAAAGCTGATGTTTCAGGCCTAGACCCTTCTTCAGAAATGGGGGAGGGGAAGGGGGTTCTGAAATAAATAGGGAGAGAGAGGGAGGCGGATAGAAGATGGAAGAAAGATGGATAGAAGAAGGCAGAAAGTATAGACAGAGTCAATAGAAGAAGAGTTGGTTGCGTGATGGACTGGGCTGTGTTCACAACTCTGTAATTTCTTGCAATCTTGGGTAGAGCAGTTGCCATCCAGATGGGATGTTTTCTATGGTGCCTCTATAAAAATGTGTAAAAGTCATTGTGGACATCCCAAATTTCCTTAGCTTCCTGAGGAGGTAGAGGCATAAGTTTGCTTTCTTGACCATAGCATCACTGTGTATGGACCAGGAGAGATCGTTGGTGATATTTTCTCATAGGAACTTGAAACTCTCATCCATATCCACCTCAGCACCATTGATACAGACAGGGGTGTGTCTTCCACTCTGCTTCCTGAAGTTGATAACCAGTTCCTTCATTTTGCTGACATTAAGGGAGAGATTTTTGTCTTTACACCATACCATTAAGCCCTCTATCTCTTTCCTGTACTCTGTCTCATTGTTGTTTAAGGTCTGATCCATTACAATGGTGTCATCAGCAAACTTGTAAATGCAGATAGAGCAGAATTTGACCACACAGCTGTGAGATTATAAGAGGTATAGAAAGGGATTGACTACACAGCCTTATGGGGCATCAGTGTTGAGGATGATTGTAGAGGAGGTGTTGTTGCCTATCCTTACTGATTGTGGTCTGCGTGTCAGGAAGCCAAGGATCCAGTTGCTGAGGAGGGGAGCAGAGTCCTAGCTCTTGGAATTTGAAGATGAGTATAGTTGGAATTATGATGTTGAAAGCTGTGCTAAAGTCTATATATAGAAGTCTGACATAGGAGTCCTTGTTATCCAGATTTTCCAAGGATGAATATATGGCCAGGGAGATGGTGTCTGTGGTGGACATGTTGTGATGGTAGGCAAATTGTAGTGGATCAAGGCAATATGAGAAAATCTAACCATCAGATCAGCCATGACCTTATTGAATGGTAGAATAATCTTGAAGCACTGAATGGCCTACTCCTCCTAATTTATATGTTTTTATATTTATAAACTACTGCATACTTTGTTTTCATAAGGACAGGCTGAGAGAAATCCTTCCAATATGCCTGTTGGAGATGTTAAGAATAGGAAAGTCTCCTTGTCAGCCATACTTAGAGCAGAGTGCCATCTTTTCAACTATAGCCTTTGGTAACCTGTTGCAGGAAAAACTAGCTATGGAAATGGGTGTAAACATTTGCTTTTCTCTGCCCAATGCATTCCAAAATGTGCCTAAAAGTCTAACTGGCCAGATTGAGTGATCATTGAGTGCACTTCATGCAAATACAACTCCCTTTATTCATTCACAGATGAGGGCATTGCTGCCCAGGCAGCATTTATTGCCTATCTGTAATTGTCCAGAAGGCAGTTAAGAGTCAACCACATTGCTGTGGGTCTGGAGTCACATGTAGGCCAGACCAGGTAAGGATGGCTGTTTCCTTCCCTTAATGACATTACTCAACCAGATGGGTTTTTCCTGACAATCGACAATGGATTCATGGTCGCCATCAGATTCTTAATTCCGGATATTTATCGAATTCAAATTCCACCATCTGCCATGGCGGGATTCGAACATTATCTGGGTCTCTGGATGAACAGTCTAGGTCATCGCATCTCCATTAATGAGCTTCCCCAGCTCATTATAAATGCAAACATAGGCATTTATAATGGAAATATTTAACACCAAAGTGTGACAAAAATATCTAATCTGGAAACATTAAAAAATGTAAGACTTTTAATACATTACAGATGATTTCTGCTGGTGGCTTCATCTGCTCACGTTGCTATATTTCAGAATCAGCATTGCAAAAGTGACCCCTATTCTCTTTGCATGAAATGTTTTCAGTTCACGTTCCCACCAAGATCTTTTATTATTTAGACAAATAAAGTATTCTATTTTATTTGGCATAGTGAAAGACAAAGCATTAGATCAGCGTGTTTATAAACTGTTGAAGATTACGGGGGGTATTTTCCTTGCAAACTTTCAGTCCTTTGACTGGGTTGCACCCTTGACTACATTTAACCTTCAACCCACAATGGGATGAAATTCAAATTCAGAATTTGTTTTTGACCAGATCTAAAAATGAGTAAAATTGAGGAATAAGTAAACAACATTTACCACACACTTTGATCGAGAACATGATAAATTTTTTTTAGTTTCAATATTTAATCATTCAAATCTCATTACAAAAACAGGATGAGTTTGTAAAGTTTGTAAATTGCATGCTTAGTCTGTTGTTGCTGCTTGGTATCATCATAATTATGACATTTTTAATGCGAACCAAAGATTAGAATTTATCGTTCATGCTATTACTGGATGGATGTTTAATATATTTGGATGTTATTCTTATTGCAATTGAAATGTTGATCTTGTTACAAGAGGGAGTTGAGGAGGGAGATTCAACTCTCCTTTTGAATCACTGTTGGTCATTTGCATGAAATATTTATCATTTCATCTTAAGCACAAAGCTATCCCATTTCAATTAAAATTTGACCAACTAAATTAAAATGAAGGGGCCAAATTCTAATTGCAATTGTAATTTTCTTGCATGAAATAAAGAGGAATTTTATTACTTACTAAGTCAAAACAAGTAGCAAAAATATAAAATCAAACACACACAAAAACGAGCAGTAAATTTTAGAAGAATGTAAAAGTAGCAGTAATTTAAAGTTGTTATAGCCCTTGAAGTGTTAGATTTTAATCCTTAGACCAGTTGTTTTCTCATATTCTACAGCGGTGGCTAGGTTTGTAGATCTTGAGTCTCAGTGCAATGGTGGTTGTGCCAAGTTGTTTTCTCAACGAACACTGATTTGAAGAAAAAAAGAGTCAGACAGACAGAAAGAGAAAGAATGCCTTGTTCACAAATCCGTTTCTCCTTGATCTTGTTTTGCTGCCCCAAGCTGCTGTTGAAATAGGTACTTTTGCATATTCCTGATCCTGTTGTCTTTTCATGTTGGCTAACTGACAGGTGAGCTTTTCATCTCCCATTATGTGAGATTATCATAAATATGTGAATTAAACCGAATGGAAATCTCTTGATAACAATTTACTTGTCTGGTTTCCCTGGGCAGAGTCTTAAGGAGGCCTGAATGACATAGGCTGTGGCATAATTTGTGGCAGAAAGTGTAAGAGGTCCAGCAAGGCCTGTCTCAACATCAGGAGTAACTTGTTGCCTGTGTTATGCATTTGTTGAGCAGCGAGATGAGTTTCTCTCTAGGCAGCAGCGAGTTAGTAAGTTGGTAGCAGCAGGTAACTAGTCTATTCAGAGCACTGCTTGCTCCAAAGGACTCCCGTGTTGGACTCTGGGTACTGACATTTAGGGCACACTCCGTGGATACTGGCCACATGCACCCTACATCCACAGACTTTGGCACCTGACATGTGACAGCCTCTATGAACCCGTTTGGCACATCTCTGATCCACTTACAGGATGCTTCTACACTTCAGTTGCTGCATCTCCTGGTGCTGTGAGGACAGTCTGTGCTCAGGGACATGCCTCAAGATCATAGTATGGACCGTGCTGCATCATTAGCTTTTTCACCTTTTATCATTGTGCTCAATCACTCCGAGGCTACCTTGATGCTCACAGCAGTCCCGTTTTTATTGCCTTGCCTTGCCCTTTTGCCCTTTACCAGAGATACCAAGCTCACATTCATTCTGTCTTGCCTTGTTGTTTAGTGCAGGCACAAGGCAAGGAAGGTTGTCATGGTCGCCAGAAGGCATCAATCAAGTCAAGGGACAGGGCTTTCGTTCTGGGGCTCCCTGCACAGTAAGTTAAGAGCAGCCTCCAATACCAGTCCAGGGGCTTGGGCACAGAAAGGCAGCTGCTCAGAGCAATCAGAGTCCAGAATTTCTCCAGACAAGGGGCGAAGAGCTGAATGTCAGCTGTCAAGACACCACCTGCGTTGACTCTTTCTGCCCATCTGGGACTGCTTTCCATTACAAGGGATTAGAGGTTATGACACAGTTGTTACTGTAGGTGCTGAGCAGTTGAGTAGGCAGCACAGAGAGGGCAAAGCAGGGTTAGTGGTGTGGGAGGTTGGGGTGGATAGGAGCACTTGAGGGAAGATGTTGATTGCAGTAGTGAGGCTGGTAGGATATGAGCTTTGGTGAGAAGTGGGTGCAGTAGCAGAGATAAAGTCAGTGTGAGATATAGGAGAGAAGATTCTAACATCAATGCTGGCAGAGTGGAGAAGGTCATTGACTTCCTATCTACAATGTTGTGCATTCCTTTAGCTGGCTGAGACTGCAATGAGCCATGTAATAACCTTGAACCTGGTTGGAATCGTCTGCTAACGTGGCCTCCACTGTTTGAACCGGGGAGGGTGGGGTGAAGAGGATATTGCGCCTGTGCACCACTCTGTGCAGCAGGTCCTCCAGAAACCCACCTCAAAAGGGATACCATTTTCCTCTCACTGTTATGTCCAGGAGAGATTTCAGGAACTCTGCAGAGGAGCTCCAGACTGTGTGCTTGTCTGAGTGCACAATGGGCTTTTAAGGATAGTGTGCCCGCAGATAATTCCAGGATGTCTGGTGAGTGTTGAGTTGTTCCGGGAATGATACATGATCAGATGTGGTTAAAGTGGATGAGAGGTTAGTGGAAGGGTATGTTAATGAGAAGAGTTTGATAAGATGTAGCAAGAAAACCCACCAGATCTTGCAGCGAAAAGCATTCCAAAAACTTAACACAACATGCACTTAGCCAAAAAATAGAATAAAGTTTAGCCTTTGGATGAAATAGTAATATCAGTGCAGATTCACTTTGTATATCTCACTGGTTTCACAAAGCTTAACTCAATCTGTCACAGCAGGCAGTTTAGGTCAGTATGCAGATAACAAGGTGTAGAGCTGGATGAGCCACAGGAGGCCAAGTAGCATCAGAGGAGCAGGAAAGCTGACATTTCAGGCCTGGACCCTTCTTCAGAAAAAACGTCATTCAAACAACCCAACCCAACATATTCAATCATGTGACTGGGGCTTCAGGTTGAGATGCTTAGCTAATGGGTTGGATTGTTATCCCCACACCAGAAACAACTCATTTTTTTCTGAAGAAGGGTCTAGGCCCGAAACATCAGCTTTCCTGCTCCTCTGATGCTGCCTGGCCTGCTGTGTTCATCCAGCTCTGCACCTTGTTATCTCAGATTCTCCAGCATCGGCAGTTCCTACCATCTCTAGGTCAGTATGCAGCCCTTTTAAAATCACTTGAGTTCATGAAACTCTCAGGTATCAGCATCATATGCTGGAACTTGTTTATGCATAATCCATATTTATCTTTAACATAAACTTTGCGAACTTTGAAGGCATTAAATCCAGTGTTAAAAGAACTGACATAGGAATGCTGTAACAATGTGAAATGCTCAGCTGGTAACATTTACAACCGTAATTTCAAGCCATCATTCTCGTTTTCTAGAATGGCAATTTTTCCCAACTTTTGTAGAGAAAATTGAAAGTATGCATTTGTGTCCAATTCGAAATATCTAGAGGATTTTCAAACTAGTCATAAATAATGACAGAATGACGTAGTAAAGACTGGAAAGCAGCTAGTTTTTCATTCCTTGATGAAGTGCAATGGTAACATCACCGCAAGTATTTCTATATTCATTAATTATTGTAGCTCATGGAATTTGCACTTTATCTTGGCGATTAATCATTTATTATCATTCCGCAGAAGGCAGGAAGAGAAAAATCCTAAAAAGCTACTTAATTTCCTTTTTTACAAAATGGGATCTAGCTGAAATTTTAAAATGGCTGCTATTGAACATAGGATGAGCAAACTCGTTGCTTCCAGAAATTTCCAGCAGTTACCAGGACAAAAGCAGACTCATCACCTCTGCAATGTGACAGTATTTGCATCGTTTGAACATGCCAGCAAAGTCATCATTAAAGTTAGTAGACAAGACCATCAAAGCCTCAATCAGTTCTGAAAGGAGACCATCAAAACCTGATTTACTTACTGCAAAACATGATGGTTTCTGGTGAGGGGATAACAATCCAACCCATTAGCTAAGTATCTCAACCTGAAGCCCCAGTCACATGATTGAATATGTTGTGTTGGTTTGTTTGAATGACTTTTAACTATGTAGTGCAGGGGGTTGGATCTGGGTGGGATGTTCTTTGGAGGGTCAGTGCGGACTCAATGGGCTAAATGGCCTTCCTCCACACTGTAGGGATTCTATGATTCCATGTGGCTTTGATTTTTATTGTCAGTCTGCTCATAGCACCAGCTATGAGCATCGTAAGCAGTTCCAGGCTTAGCTGAACTCCTGCTTCTTATATCGTTATTTCTCAAAAGTATCAAAAGTTTCCCTTGTAGGTGAAACACACACACAAGCACACACATTCTCTCTCTCTCTCTCTTCAGGTAAGATTTCTCTTCATAGAGATTCACTTTGTAAAGGAAAATACTTTTTTGTCCAATAGTGGTTATTCTTAAAGGATAACGCATACGGCATAGAATATCCTGGAGTCTATTGGTCTTCTATTCTTACAATTATGATCAAGTCACTAATCACAGTCTTCTTTGGAGTCTTAGCAGATACAGTTTTCTCAAGAAATAGATGATTGAGAAGTTCTTTCAGTCACCCTTAGAGAATAACAATCAAGTTTCACTCTGATCCCACACTAAACCATTTTTCAGAACTAGGAGATTTGAGCTTCTTCTGTAGCAGGTTTTCCCCAACTGCAAGATCCAAAACAGAAAATTCAAGCTGCAAGCATTGTTAGAGCAGAACAGCTATAAAATCCAATCGTAAAATAGTCAAATGATTTCCTGAAGTGAGATCAAGCAACCAAGACAAGTAATTATTTGGAACCATGTAGCTTTCAAGAAATGTTTTGTTAGTACTAATTTATCTTTCAATTCTTCAAACTCAAATCAACAAAAATTATTAAATATGAAGTGACTTCATAAAATAACTTTTACACGTACAGTGACAAAGTTAAGTATTTAGGCTGCCAATATAAAACATGTATGACTGCATTAAAATTAATTATTTAAAATCAATAATATTCGTTAATGCTGTGACTGGCAACAATATCTTGGTGTGGTAGCAGCTCATCAAAAGAACAACAGTGCTTAGTAGCCCTCAATTCTATGTTCAAAGTGTGAAAAATCTGGGAATCAGTATGAGAGCAGTGAGAACATTCCATTCTATAAAATAGAGAACTGTGGCTTTAAGATAACAAGGTGTAGAGCTGGATGAACACAGCAGGCCAAGCAGCATCAGAGGAGCAGGAAGGCTGACATTTCGGGCCTAGACCCTTCATCAGAAATCCCACTTTTAGGAACACCACTGATAAAAATCAGGGTGAACTGAATTTTTATACTCTAGCCATTCAAATTACATAGCAATAATTCATAATCAATGATTGCTAAACTCTAAACTGCAACATTTTATAATTTTGGGAAAAGTGCAGCAAAGTAATTTGTGAGGTAAGCGATGTATTTTTGATATGAGAATTACAGAAAACGGAAGTTTTTTTTTCAGAATAACGCAGGTTGTTCACTGTCTTGTTACATTACAGAATTTCCGGCAGAGGGCAGCAGACTACAAACTTCCTCTTGGTTGTTGGTACAGAAGTGGAGCAAAAATAAATACACAGACTGGAAAAAAGATGGAAAGCTTAAGTAATCTTACAACAGAAGCATGTATTAATAGTATTTATATCTTTACAGTAAACATCAGAAGAGTATTATAAATCAAGTCAGAAGCAGATATTAGAACAGATGACCAAATTCTTTGTCAAAGAGTTAGATTTTAAAGTATTTCTTAAGTAATGCAATAGAGGTACTGACGCAAAGACGTGTATGGAGAAAATTCTAAATCTTAAAGTCCAAAAGAAGGTTCAGACAAGAATGTAAGAGGGATTAAAATTGTAATCGCTCAGAAAAGCCAGAATTAAAGGAGTGTAGATATTTTGAAAGAGTGTGAAGGAAAATGTAGAGATAGGTAGGATCACAACTTTGAAAGAATTTGAAAAGACGGATGTGAAATTTAAAATCAAGGCTTTAAATCAGGAGATGGTGTAGGTCAGCAAGCATGGGGATGGTTACTGAATAGGAGTTACTGCAAGTTAGGACATGAACGGCAGAGTTTTAGATGATCTTAGATTTATGGAGGGTGGAACATTAGAGGATGGCCAGGAGGATGTTGGAATAGTCTGAAAGTAACAAAAACACGTATGTGGATTTCAGCAGGCTCAGATGAATTGAAGCAAGGACAGAGATGGGCAATACTATGGAGATGGCAATAGATTGTCTTAGCTATGGTATAGATATGTGGTCAGATACCCGTTTGTTGAAATCTGACACAAAAGTTGTAAACAGTTTGATTCAGCTTCAGACAGTCACCAAAGAGGGGAATAAGTGGCCGGGTAACACAATGTACTGCAGGGATTGAAGGTAATTACTTTACTCCTCACAATATTTAATTAGAGGAAATTTCTGCTCATCAAATATTGTTGGACAAGAAGTCTGACAACTTAGAGTGTGTGGTGAGGTTGGAAGGCGAGATTAGTATGGAAGGGGAAGCCAGTCCTGAAGAAGTATGGTGAAGGAATCACCTGTTGGTTCTCCTTCACGAAAAATTGCATTAAATATAAGTACCTTATCACCTTCTGAAGGATAACTAAATTGGAAATAATTGTGGGCGATGCCAATGATGCTAGCATCCCATAAATGAAAAAGATTTTTGTCCATGAAACCACTGTTGATTGTTAGAGAAAACATCTGGTTCACTAATGTCCTTTAGGGAAGGAAACTGACATTCTTACCTGGTCTGATCTACATGTGACTAGACGCACAGCAATGTGGTTCACTCTCAACTACTGTCTGGGCAATTAGGGATGGGCAATAAGTGCAGCCTAGCCAGTGACGGCTTCATCCTGTGAATAAATTTTAAAAATTATCAGCATTTACAAACTCAATGTAAAGTATTCATATTTCCTCATGATACCACTTTGGTAGGTGCTGTAGAATAAGAGCACACAGTTCATACTGAATTCAAATATGGGCAAAACATACCAGATGAAATTTCAATCTGTCAAGGATAATATAATTCAAAGTGGAGGAAAAACACATAATGTAATGATGGTGTTGAAATAGCTAGATCTGACATAAACTTTGGGGCCTCAATAAGGTTAGTGTCAAGTCAATACAATCAACCAAACTAATAGTTCCCACCTAATTCTTGAGGCTTAGAATGAACAATAGCACTGGAATAGAAAGTACACTTGCTCAACCCAGTTGTATAGGCCTTATAATTAACAATAGATTAGGCATTAGAAGAACCATACATTTGGATAACAAATGGGAACTCAATTGAAGATATGAGAAGTGTTTAGAAGGGGAAGTTATCTTTCACAATAAAATATCTTACAAATTGCTGAAAAAAGATACATTATTCAGACCTTTTTCTCTTGTGCTCATCAGGACTGAGCAAAGAATCACAAACGTCAAAGGGAGCATTTAGATAATTTATGGTACATGAAGAAAGGCTACGATTGTTTGATATGCCAAATCTCATTGATTGAGGCATGAAGAATGCAACAGAGAACAATTGTCTCCCATTCTTTTCTTCAATTCAAAAAATATGCAAGACTGGACATGTTCCTTTTATGTGCAGAGTACAGGTCCTTGTGTTTAAATATATGTAGCTTATAGCAAATGGAGTTTTGCAAGCACTGGCTTGTTGAATACAGTCAATGCTTGGTCTGTACCAAACAGCTGAAGCTCTGAAGAAGGGCATTTAGACTTAAAACATTAACTGTGATCTGTCTTCACGGGTGCTGCCAGACCTGCTGAGTTTCTCCAGCAATTTCTGTTTTTGTTAGCTAAAGTTATGTGCTCTTTAATAGGATCCGCTGGTCAGTGAGACATATAACTTAGATATTATCACAGCAGCACTGAAATTCATGTGCTAGATTAATCATTTGCCTGGTAGGCAGAATGTCTCTTTTGTTTGACTCTAGCATCATATTAATAAAAGATACCACTCGTGTTGCAATTGCACGGTAGCAGTGTGAAATATCTAGCTTCAGCTGTTTCTCTAAGTTCAGAGGTATCTTAATCTTCCAGGTCAATTTCAGATAGACTAAACACTTTTCAGATCTGAAAATGGTGACCCTAGGCTCATTTTGTAGTATGTTAAATACACAACAAAAAATGAGCTGATCAGAGTAGCCATTACCCTACAGGATAGCTTTGATGCACCCAAGCAGTCAAGCTTGCATGGGGAGCAAATAAATTCAGGTCTATTTATAAGTTTGGCAATAAGACCGATCTTATAGTGAGTGATGCTGCCAGAATTCCAACATATGTATTGCCAATGAAAGTTAGTTTGGAGTAGATAGTGGCAGAGAACACATTAATGGATTTTTCAACCACTACATGAAGGAAAGGGGGTGTGTTAAATTGCTGCATTTCAAAGTTGAAATTGAGTGCAGGATGGAATCCATTAAAATGTATGAAAAAATCATTATACAGAGCAACAGATTCAAACATAAAAATGTATCGTTTACATATTGGAAACATGCAAAGGGGTAGGAGGTTAGGGGAAATGTATCAAAAACATGCTTCTCAGGGAAAATGATTATAATGTTTGCAAGAGCTGGGTCTAGAGAATACACCATGGTGATATGATTTATTTGGCGTAAATGTTGTTGTTAAAAATTAACTCAATTGCGCAAGATGTAAAGTTCATAAGTTCAATGCGTACAGATTCAAAAAGTGGCAGTGTTTCTAGGTGACTGTGATACAGTGATATGATGCAGTTTTAGAGCTGCCTATGTTGAAGCAGTATAAAAACTTGACCCTAGTTAACATAAAATGACTGAGGAAGATTTTTAGCTGAAACAGCAGCTTCGATAGTCTGCTGTTTGAAGTTAAACTATAAGCTATAGTAATTAGCTGCCTTCATAGAACAACCATATTGGAGGTAACTGGATTGTGGATTTAACTACATTCTTATGGATATTCAGTCTAAGGTAGATAGTAAGGGCCCCTCCCCATCTGTAGGGAAGTGCTGTATAACTGGTGCAGGAACTACATCTGGAATGTGTTTGAATAAGACAAAGGCCCAAGGATAATTAATAAGGCGATCGGGTAAACATTATGAGATCATGGGATGACCCAGAATCATCCATGGACTGATCGCACAGTCACATGATTAACCTGAATGGACGCGTATGTAATCAATTAATGATATGATTAGTTTGTAACAGCCAAGGCAGCTAAAAGCAAATGTATAAAAAGTACATGCTTCCCTTTGTTCAATGGAGAAGTCCCTGGGCTGCCCAGATGCTTTCTCCCCACCAATGTGAAATAATAATCTCGTTGATGTTTGAAGTGGACCTGGGTGTCGAGTAATTCATTTAGTCATTCCATCCCATCATGCAGCATCTTCTTCACTCCCCCTTACACACACCAATCCGCAACACCAATAACCTTGCCTGCCCTCTG
This sequence comes from Rhincodon typus, assembly GCF_021869965.1. Lineage (NCBI taxonomy): Eukaryota > Metazoa > Chordata > Chondrichthyes > Orectolobiformes > Rhincodontidae > Rhincodon > Rhincodon typus. The sequence goes on along the minus strand of NC_063333.1, from coordinate 59,142,405 downwards.
CACCACATTCTCAGTCACTTGGGAAACCTCACCATACACTAACAGTAACAGCTGTAACACCCAATTTTATCATCTGTATTACTGCTCTCATTCCAGGAGCAAAACTATTCACAATGGAGCAGAAAGAGTCAAGACGGGCGATGTGCTGCCTGACTTCAGGTCCTTACCCATCATGAACAGAAGATCCTGACTCTGATGGCCCCAAGCAACTGGTATCAAAAGTTACCCTTGACTTACAACACAGAGATCCCTTGCTCCAACAACACTGAAGAAGACTTAATTGACACCACATCCACAAGCATCCATTCCCTCCACCACCAACGCTCAGTAACAGCAGTATGCACTATCTACAAGATGCACTGCAGAAATTCACCAAAGATCCTCAGACAGAACCTTCCAAACCCATAACCACCTCCATCTAGAAGGACAATAGCACCAGATACATGGGAACACCACCTGCAAGTTCCCCTCCAAGCCACTCACCATCCTGACTTGGAAACGTGTCACGGTTCCTTCATTGTCGCTGGATCAAAATCCTAGGATTCCCTCTTTAGGAGCATTGTGGGTCAACCTACAGAACTGAACAAGTGGACTGCAGCAGTTCAAGAAGGCAGCTCACACCCATCTTCTCGAGGGCAACTCAAGACAGGTAATAAATGCTGGCCAGACAGCGATGCCATGTCCCGTGAGTGAATAAGAAAAAAGGAAAGCTATCCCTCTTTATTGGACTGAAGCCTGCTGACAACTGTGGCAGCATTTTAGCTTTATGTCTGTGCTAAATGTCATGGCAAGATGGTGGTAACATGAGTCTGGTATCTCTGGCTGAGGGGGCAGTGCGCAAAAATGCAATGCAAGACAGGGATGCTGCAAGCTTCCAGGAAGACTCAAAATGAGTGATCGCTATGACAGTGACTGAGGAGCCAGAGATGAAGCTCAGTCCAGTCCATGACCTGGCTGTGTGTCCCTGAGTACACAGTGTCCTTGATGCAGAATTACACTGAGAGTTGCTGGTGCAGCCCGAGATGCAGCATTGAAGTGCAGAAGCATCCTGTAAGTGGATCAGTGACATGCCATGAGGGTTCATAAAGACTGGTGCATGTCAGGTGACAATGTCAATGGATGTGGGATGTGTGTATGCGATCCCCTAAAGTGGTGGTGCCTGACATCCAACACAAAGGTTTTTTGCAGCAAGTGGCAAGTTGAACCCACCAAGAATCTGCGCTGGTTTCTATGTCGAGTTTTCCCAATGGTTAATTTCTATTGCAAATTAGGTAAGACTGCAACCTGTGGAAAGGTGGGCTAGAACTCATATCTCACCACATCACGCAAGAAAAGTGTGTATAATGTGATGAATTGATCTCAACTTCAAGATGAGTGTTGGGTGAGATGTTCAGTGAAGTTCATCTCGACATTGAGATCAACTCATCACATCATTATTTTACCATAATCCCCATCACTCAGAGCCTGATAAGATTCCATCATCTATTTCTCTCTCCAAAGTTGCAACCTGGCCTGCTGAGTATTTCCAGCATGTTCTTTTTCTATTATTCCCTTCCAAATATGTTCCATGTTGGATATTTGTCAGGGAAGTTAGTTTCAATTTAATATTAGAAAATATGTATTCCTCAATGCAACTTATATTTTTTCCATTAACATAACTCAGTTGTGTGGGTAGAAATAGAATATTATTGCAGGTGAATTAATTGTTGTGAATTTACTGAAGGGTTTTTCATTTCTAAGTTTGGAAGTGGACACAGGAGGCATGTGTCAGTCAACTCTGTCGCATTTGTACATGAGATTGTTGTTTTTGGTGCTTGAGATGTTGAAGTTTCTTTTGGATGTTGCTGCCGAGATATTACCTAGAGCCACATTTAAGTAAGCTGGTTCCATAAAATGAATGACCAAATAGTGTGTGATTATCCAACTTGCCCACTACAAGTAGGAAGGATAGCAGGGCAGCATATTACTTAAATGAAAAGTAAATACAGAGCTCTGAGGTGTAGAGGAATTTTAGTGTCCTGGTGCAATGTAGGTATAATAAAAGTATTAGAAATGCAAATGAATGTTGGTATTCATTGCAAGGGAAATGGAGTATAAAAGTAAGGAAGTTTTGCAATTGATATATCGGGCATGTGGTGAAACCATATCTGGAGTATCGTGTGCAGTTTTGATTGCCTTATTTTAGAAAGGATAAAATTGTATTAGCAAGAGTATAGACAAGGTTTACTTGATTGATTCTGGGGATGATGGGTTGACCATATAAGGAAAAATTACATGAGTTAGGCCTGAATCCATTAGACCTTAGAAGAATGAGGTATGATCTTATTGAAACATGAAAAATTCTAATGGGTCTAGCCAAGGTAAATGTTGAAAGGATGTTTATGCCTTAGGGGACAAGGAGATGCAGCTGAAAAATAAAATTCAACTCAGAGATGAAGAAAAATATTTCCTCTGAGAGTCATGAGTCTGTGGAAATGCCTTCCCCAGAGAGGAGGGAATTTGGCTGATTGACTATTTTCAGGCAGAGCTGGATAGATTTTTGACTAACAAGGCAGTCAAGAGGAACTAGGAGAATGTAATTTTGAGCTCACAGTTAAATAAGCAATGATGTTATTGAATGGAGGAACAGATTTGAGGGAGCAAATAGCCTACTCTTCCCCTTAATTTGCATGTTTAGAGGTTCATAACTAGCTCCTACCATTTATCAAATATTAATGCCTTTGGTCTAGCAAATTCCACCAAAGTGAGATTTACTGGTTTGTTTTACAAATTTTATTCATAAAATTTCTAAACTTTGGCCAGTATACTTCCAGAATTGAGAAAAACAGCCTTCATTGTTTTAGTCACCAGAATTTTATATCTGAAAGAGTTAAGTATTGTTCCACCTCTTTTACCATAAATAGATTTTGCAATAAAACAGTCCAACTTGTTTCCACCAATGTAACTCTCAAGTTACACAAAATGCATTTCAACTCGTTCCTCGCTGAAATTACACTTCAGCTTATTACTGCACAAACTAGGTCACATGCTTCCTTTCACATTGAGTTAAAAATTACAGTTTAAAATATAACCAGTCTAACATCTCTGATGTATGTTACTTTTTTAAACCACATTTCCTCTTCCTCCCTTCCTTACCAAGTTATCAGCAAAAGCTTTAGCATAGAGCAATCTAGCAATCTAATGTAGGTAACAGAGACAGATCTCTGCAAATGGTTTATATTGTACTTAATTCAATATATCCTTAAGCTGGATAAGAATCACTGAATGGTTCATGAGAGTTTGGAGTGTTATGATTAACGTACTGACAATAGCTATAATTTAATCATGAAAGAGCAGTATGTGCCTTTTGAAATATTTGTTATTTATCCTTCCTATCTTAATTATAAAGAGAAAAGGTAAGGTAATTATTATGTCATTATTCATTGAGATAGCTGGAAATTTAAAACAATGTGTAAAAACCCGTAACTTTTTAATTTTCTGTATTTTTTATTGCAAACTAAAATATGAAAAATCTGTTTTTAAACAAAGAATTGTTGTAGAGTCATAGAGTCATGCAGCATGGAAACAGACCCTTTGGTTCAACTGCTCCGCTTTAACCATGTTCCCAATCTAAACTAATCCCACTGGCTTACCTTTGCCCATATCCCTCCAAACTTTTCCTATTCATATACTTATCCAAATGTCTTTTTAATGTTGTAACTGTACCTGCAGCCACCACTTCCTCTAGCAGTTCATTCCACACACGAACCACTCTCTGTGTAAAAAAGTTGCCCTTCATGTCCTTTTTAAAATTGTTTCCTCCCATCTTAAAAATATTCCCCCTATTTTTGAACTCCCCCGCCCAAGGAAAAAGACCCTTACTATTCACTTTATCAATGCCCCTCATGATTTTGTAAACCTCTATAAGGTCATCCCTTAACCTCCGATGCTCCAGTGAAAAAAGTGCCAGCCTATCCAGCCTCTCCTTATAACTCAAACCTTTCATCCCCAGCAACATCCTGGTCAATCGCTTCTGAACCTTCCCTAACTTAATAATATCCTTCCCATAACAGGGTGACCAGAACTGCACATAGTGCTCCAGAAGAGGCCTCACCAACATCCTGTACAACCTCAACAGGATGTCCCAACTACGAAACTCAAAGGTCTGAGCAATGAAGGAATGATTCACTAATGTTTCGATAAAGGTGAACATTTTCAACTGGTTGAAGACTTTCCAACTTGTGATGCCTAATGAAAATGAGCAACGACAAGATGTTGCACTACACTCGGCATTAAGGAAAAGCTAGCACTCACTCAGGCAGGCCTCTAACGTGGTAAAGCACCAAGACCAGGTAACCTGTGTAGCTTGATTCTTGTAGTTGCAGTGATAATGGATGACGAGCAGATAAGTGATGATATAAAATAGCAACACCTTTAGGAATGTAAGGTTTATTTGCAGTATTGCCCATGCCATCTATATACCTTCTGAAACATTTCTTTTCCATTTCCCTCCCAGAACATGTGCTGAGAAGGGCAGTTCCTAGCTGGCAGTGGTAGGCCTGTTTTACAGCTGGGCTTTAAACATGGCACTGGTGCCAGAAACCCTGGAACATTTCAGCAGTGGCAAGTGCTTCTGTCGTTAGTGAGAGCACAAGAGCAGCACTGCAGAGACGTGGTCCAAGTATAATGTGGGGAGTAGTGAAGAACTACATGAGACAATCGCTAGAGCTCACACCAGGAAACTGTTTATGAAGCTCTCAAAATCAACACAGCTGATGTTTGGCAAACTTCAATCAAAAGTTATTTAAACATTTATTCAGGGGCACATTACAGGAAGGCAAATACTATTTAACCTTGACTGTCAATAAATGTTAGAGAAGTTATATTAACTAAAAATTTAAATGGGTGTATATATAGTGTGCCAGTTAAATGTGTTCATCATGTTAAATGGTGTAATTGATTGACCGAGGAACTTAGAAGAGGGGTGTAGTTTGTGACAGGATGTGCACAGAAATTGGAAGTGAGACAAACAGGCAAATGGGAAAGTCAATGCATTATTTACTTTTGCAATGCATTAATCACTTTGAATCATATAAGTGTTCTTATCTTTCTTTCAAGTTAATGAACGTAAACTGCCTTTGGCACGTGCATGTGCTAATGTTGTCTCATGGTAATGGAATGGAACATGAAAGAAGCAATGGTATGCTGACTGAAGAACTGCATTGTTTGAGAACAAAAAAGTAGGATGCGAAATTTGACTAATTCTGCAAGTTGATGTTAAATCACATTGGAGCTGTCTGAGCAAACGTGACCTTGTCATTAAGACTATAAAAGTGTCTCCTCTTTTCCAGGACTGGAGGTTGATCAGAGTGTTAAAGGTAACAATCTAGATAACTCCTTGTGTTTGTTCAGGCAAGGTCTGATCATGGACCCATGGAGAGGATACATTTAGGATTGTTCTTTTAATGGAACTGGGGTGACGATATGCTGCTCTGCTTATCCTCCACTGGTTAGATGGTGCTGTCCTCTAGTTATGGACCACCTTGTTCTGGAGAGAGACGTATGTAGTGAAGGTTATTCAATGAGGTTGGATGATCTTCCCATCTGAATTGTTTAGCTGGCATGTGTGCAAGCTGGGAGATCGAGGCATGGGACTTGCAGCTAAGTGTGTGAGGGTAAGGCCAGTCTATGATTATGAGGTGTGGTTGTGCTTGATAGAAACTGCTGTTATGTAAACAAAGACAGTGTGATGTTTGCTGTATTATCTAAGGCTACGGTAGTTGTGTAAAGTTACAAAATCTGGTTTTGACATTCCATCTAATTACTCAGCATTAGAAATCTTGCATTAACCTCAACGGCTTCATGCTCACTCAGTCTTCTCAGACGCCCCTGGACTCCTGTGGAAAGAGGATATCTCCCCTTCTGTCTAATGTCTGCACCAAGACTTCTGATGCTGTATTCAAGATTCTTGGTGCATGCTTATCCATTCATTGTTGTGCCATTCCTGCTCATCTTTATGTGCATAGAAATCTTACGGAACCTGTTTCAACCGCTGCTGTAGCCTGGATATATTTTATCGATAGGAGATGCAGGCCGGCTTTGAATAATACAGATTAACTTTAAGTGCTGCTAACTTCATGTGAACCTGGACCTCGTGAATATGGTCAGCCACTTAACAGTGAATGTAACTCTGAGTTACACAACAGTATCATTCCAGTTAGTAGGTAGCCCAAAGTTTGCAAGCTGTTCATATCACTATGAATTGACAGAGGTTATTGTCATCCCCACTCCAATTTTGTGACCAATCCAGATGTTCTCCTACTGTTTCTACAAAGTCGTTTAATGAAATAGTTTCTTGTATACATTAATTCATCAAAAGAAAAGCATTTACAATTTTGAATTTTAGCTGACTCCTCCTTTGCATTTGGTCTCTTTAAATAATTTAGGAAGTGAGAAATAACAATGAATTAAGCAGAAATAATTTTGATAACACATAAATGTAATATTACATATCTATAATTGATTTGGATTGAAGAATGTTTCATGGCCAGCTTTAATTTCCCTCAATACACCATAAATTGTGCCAAAGCTTATGTTGAGCATGTTATCTTTGCTGGTCCATTTATTTGTTTTAAAATCAATAAATTTTTCATATTACACATGAACTGTGCATGCTGATTCTGCTATTTTAATAGGGAGAGATTTTAATCAGGTTATTTTAATATTGCTGGTGAAACATTCAGAATAACATACTGGTATGATGTTCCTAGTGATTTTATAAACAAATATATAATTCAGTTGTATATGGTTTTGAAAAATTTCTGAAGGTAAATTTAGTGAACTTGTGATCCTGAACAGGAATTCCATATGATAGGAATTAATGTATGGATGTTATTGGAGTCCTAATTCACGAATTGCTTCTCCTCGATCAATTTCCCGTTTCCCAAAGTATCTCACCGAGACAAGCCTGTCTTCCTGTTTCAGTACACCTCTCAGTTGTCAGTGCTATTCACATGCAGTCCTCTCTTAATCCAAAAAGCTGTCTGCTTGGCCATTTTTCTGAAGCCTGCATTTTGTATTGCTTGTACGCTTTCCAAAAGCGTTGTTTCTACATCTTTCTTCTATTCTCCCTTCACTCCTTTTCTCTCTGTCTGTAAGTATTCTCTGGGGAAGGGCTCACAACTCTAAACTGCAGACATGGTCAGTTCTACATATCAGTTATATAATGATACAATCATTTTATTTTCCGCACTTAATTTGAATTGGATACTTGAAAGAGAAAATTAACCTTCTTATCTCAGAATGTTTTCACAACTAGTAAAACTGCTATGCATTCATAGGTATATTCTTCATGTATCACCTGGGCCCCCTGTCAGTTTGATTGTGAGAAGATGACAGCTTTAAGCTAAGACTCACAATGAATATCTAAAGACTCTGAGCGTTCTCATACAAAACTGATTCAATTTCTCTGTCAGCAAGGAAGATGTCACAATCTCAAGGAATGAAGCAGAATGCAGGAAATGAGCTCTAAAAGACTCGATGTTAGAACCCTGATTGTCACTTTTGATTGGAACAGCTCAGACTTTAACATTCTAGTCAGTTCCACAAGCAATGAAACAGAGAAGGCTCACCAAAGAAAACTCTTGAATTTCTGTAGCCTCTGGAATTATGCTACATATCCTCAAATTGAAAAGCCAGACTATTTGGATTATTAGGCAGGAAATTGGACAGAATAGATATGGAGAAAACGTTTCAGTTGGTAGAAGGATTGAGATCCTAAAGACACCGAATCAAAATAAATGGCAAAAGAGGGAATAGTGACATGAAGAAAAATGTTTCCATGCATGTAAGTGGTTAAGATCTGCAGGACACTTCCTAGGAATGAACAGGGTGGAGACAGATTCAGTCAAAGCCTTCAAGAGATAATTAGATAATTACCCAAAGACAAAATGTTTGTACAAACGCTGCGGAAAAGGCAGGGGAATGAGGTAGATGTGCTCTAACTGACAGGCAGCAAGAAGGACACAATGGCCAGAACAGCATCATTCTGTGCCATAACCTTTACATGGTTTTATGGGTCAGTACTGTAACAAGTGTACACCCATATGAGTGGTGTAAAAGTAATCCAGCTCCTGAGAGAGTGTGCTTCTTATCAGCCTCCAATTTAATTTTGATCCTTTCAATTATTAAACAGACCTTATAAATTGAGCACGAACAATATAATTGATTTGAACTATCTAATACCTGTTTCTAACCAGTCACTTGTGAAATACACCCAACTAGAAGTTCTTGGGGATTAAATTTTGGAGCACCGAATGACAACTTAGTCATTGTCATGAAATACGACAGCCCCAGATATTGGATTCATAATGGAGGTAGCCATGGCACAGCAGGTAAAAGTGAAATGATGTTGCACTTTGTAATCTGGAGCCTCAGCACCAATCATTTTGTTATATAAACAGACTCCTATGAATTTGTCATGGGTCACATGACAAATGCCAGAAGTAATTTGGGGCCATCATGATTTACCTGTTGGCTTTTACACTGTACTTCTCTCCATGCTTAAAAATATTAGCCTATTAAATTAATTGTTGAATCATATTTTACATTTTTACATCCATTTTGATCTGAAACATCATAATTTTACATGAGCCTACTTACTTTATATTCATAAACATCTTCTCAGCCTTTCTTCAGCCTTCCAATTCCCTTCCAATGTCAATGCAGATTCCAGTCCTCAAGGTGAAGCCTGGCACAGACTGGAGTCGAGGCCCAGCGCTGTCTGTAATTCTGAACTTTTTATTTCTTTATTCTTCTAATTTATTCCTAAGATTTTATACCCAGATACCTTTTGTACCTAAGACGGCACAAAGGTCTGTTCCTTTATTTTTCTAATTTATTTCTAAGAATCTGTACCTAGGTACCTTGTTGCCTAAGATGGCATCGTAAGTGGATACTTTGTAAACTCTTCACTGTACTCATGTGAGTACATGTGACAATAAACCTAATTCCAAATTGTTCATAAATCATCTGATCTAACTGAATGATGCTGAACCTGAAAAATGTTAAAATATTACAAGAGATTCCACTTCATATAACTGAATGCTTGAGGTAGCGTAAAAAACGGATTTCAGTTCACTATACAAATTACTCCCAGTCCTTCTTTTCTCTAAGTTATTGGAAAGGATAACAATTTCTGAAGGCCTTTTTGAGATATCAACAGACACATTACATGACTGTACATTTGTTCTGTTTGTGTTATCAATCATTGACACCATACTCATTTTTTTTCATTTATTCACAGGATGAGGTCATCGCTAGCTTAGCCAGCATTTATTGCCCATCCTTAATTGCCCAGAGGGCAGGTAAGAGTCAATTACATTACTGGTGGGTCTGGAATTATAGGTAGGACAGACCAGGTAAGGAGGTTGTTTCCTTCCCTAAAGGACATTGGTGAACCAGATGGATTTCTGCTGACAATCAACAATGGATTCATGGTCATCATTAAACTCTTAATTCCAAATATTTTATTGAATTCAAATTCCCCCATCTGCTGTGGCAGGATTTGAAACCGACTCCCCGGAACATTACCTGGACCTCGGGTCTAGGCCTGAAACGTCAGCTTTCCTGCTTCTCTGATGCAGCTTAGCCTGCTGTGTTCATCCAGCTCTACACCTTGTGATCTCAGATTCTCCAGCATCTGCAGTTCCTACTATCTCTGGAGTAAGAGTCCATTGATAATACCATTAGGCCACCACCTCCCACCTTTACTGCACAAATGCAATAAGGATTACCAACGTACACTGATCAAATGTATGAGATCTAAGATTTGGCCTTTTAAATATGAACATTTCTTATAGGAAGTAGGTACAAATGTAGTTTGTGTTTGGCCAGCTGTCTCACTTCCCAAATAACAAGTCACTTATCACTTTAAGAATTCATACTTCAGGCCACATATGAGTAGAAAATGCATCAGTTACTCAATTACAGATAGCTTGTCTTCAACCACCCAAAGATGTGCACCTCAGCCATTGCTGTACAGAGGAGGTGCATTACTCAGTATTTTTGAGCCAGTCCAGTGTTTCCAAATAGTTTAAGGGAGATCATAAAGTTGATATAATACATCTGTTCTTTCCCTCTTAACCTAGAAAATTTTACTTCTGAATTTTATATTACTTGTGTAGATGATTGTTCACTGTCGATGGTATCATGAGTATTTTCCTGGCCTCAATATTTAGTAAATTTTGTTACATTGAGTCTAAGATAACAAATACTTAACATTACAGATCACATTGATGATAATAACTGAAGACTAGAATTTAGATAGCTTGACCAAATGAAACCACGCGAATGGAGTCCCAGCAGTTATATTGGGATTGTGCCCTTTGTGGAATTTCATTCCTGACTTCAGCAGTGATTTCGGGATGAGAGGGAGTGATGTCCTGGATGTTGTTTATATCTCCAACTGGGGAAGTAAAACAAATACTTACGTTTATATAACAACGCTCCCAACGCCAAAGAGTCCTAAAATAAGTTACAGCTTGTGAAATACCCACAAAAACACTCACCAATGTAATGTAAGAAATATGGCAGTTATATTTTTGAGCTGTTTCGGTATATTAAACAAATGCAAGCTGTTGTTGCTAGAGATTGCAGGATGCATGGAAAACAACTGGTGATGGTCAATAATGGTAAGAGATTGATGTACTGGACTATGTCAGAGGAAATCATAAAGAGGTTTCTTTCATCATTCTATCTATGCTTGCTCATGTCTCTCACAGCATTAAGTCAATAAGCCGTAGCCCATGGTACAATCAAAATGTGGCATGTCCAAGGTAGGACTTGCCTAGCTAGTCCAAGATCACTTTTTTCTTTTACAAACCATTTTGTGTTAGGTTTCTATTTTCACTGTGCTGGAAACTCTTTTGGATGAACAGAATCTTCCATAGGAACGAGGTTATCAGCAGCATGAGAGATGTGAGTGAGTCTTCTGTCAGAGGCACATTAATTTGTTGAGAAAGAGGGAGACCCTGTTTCTCAATGATGGCAGCAGGAGAAGTACTCCCGTATGACCAAGGCAGCCTGGACAGAGGTATCAGCCTGGGTTTGCACCAATGGGACATTCTCCAGAACCTAGGTTCACTGCAGGAAAATGACGGGTGATCTACTATGCTCCATGGGTGAAATGACCTCGTGTAGTCACTGTAAAGTGACTCTTGAAGTCATCAAACAGTATAAAAGCACAAGTACAGAGGGATGACAGACAGAAATCTGAGTTGCAGGTCTCCCCTATCAAATGGAACATTAGACTGAACAAGTGGGAGCTACATCACACCCCAACTGTAATCATTCAGGTAGTTTTCACATGATTATCATCCCTCTGAAACTGCTGCTTGATCATGGCCTGCAGTTAAGTCATTATGTGTCTGGTTTAGTATCCACATAACAGAGAATCTTTTTCAGTGACCCCAAGTGGAGAATATGGTCAATGAGGTACAGGTAGTTCCGCTATAACATGAATTGGCTGTAACATGATTGATGAATCATGGACGCTGTTTGGATACTGTGAACTTTCTGCTGTACAGGTGTAGTGATTTTCTATAGCGTGAGGTCGTACAAGAATGCAACTATCGCATTATAGGAGAACTACCTGTATGTGTGATTCCCTGCAAATTACGAGTGCGTGCAGCTTCCAATAGCTAGCTTATGGGCTTACTCGTGCCAAGGGCCAACAGAGAAGTTGTTGGGGATCTCCAGTGTTATGCAGGTCATCATCCTACTGACACTGACATCGTGATTTTGCCTGAGCAGCACACCTTGCACCAGTAGGATATCTTTTTCACATCAGTACACTCATACGACCACAACACCAGTCATGTTCAGGTAGGTATGTGAAATTTAATGCAGCTGCCAATGAAACAAAGATGTCTGCCCATAATGGAACCTAGGGACACAGCCTCCAGAGGTTGAAAACCTATAGTGATGTACAGATGGTATGAGCCTTGCTCAGCCTGGAATCAAATGTGAGCAGACCTGGGCACCACACTTTAGGAAGAATATATTGGCCCTAGGGGGAGTACAACGTAGGTTTACAAGAATGATGCCTAGATTTCAGGGGTTAAGTTATGAGGAGAGATTATATAAATTAGGTTTGTTTTCTCTAGAATTTAGAAGATTAAGGGGAGATCTGTTCAATGTCTTTAGGACTTAACAGGAAAAACAGGGTAGATAAAGATAAACTATTTCCACTGTTTGGATATTCTAGAACAACAGGGAATAGTCTGAGAATTAGGGCCATACCATTCAGGAGAAATGTTAGGAAGCACTTCTACACACACAAGCTGGTAGAAGTTTGGAACTCTCTACCGTAACTGACAATGGATGCTGGATCAGTTGTAAATTTTAAATCTAAGATTGATAATTCTTTTATTAAGCAAAGATACTAAAGGATTTGGACAAGGCAGATATATGGAGATAGGACACAGGTCAGCCATGATCTCATTGAGGGGCTTGAGGGGCTGAGTGGCCTATTCCTGTTCCTATGTTCCTAGTCTGCTTGTGATGAGGTGTCAAGGGCTTGTCAGTATGTCATACGATCTCTCTGCCATCTGCTGATGCACCCACACTGTCTACTCCCTCATGAGCAATATTGCCTTACCCTTCCTCATCATCAGAGGAGATATTGTCCATCAATTCCTCTAAAAATTCCTCTGCTGTTTGCTGAGCGAGGTTTTATAGGATGCAACAGACCACCAAGATTCCAGACATTCTCTCTCTTGTGAATACTGCAGATCTGCAGGCTGCTGGCACATTGTGTGGGTGTGAGATTGATATAACATAGTACTGTACAGCAACATGTTTAATGCTTAATCATTGGTGGAAACTATGACAAGCTGCTGGGCTTTATGTCTGTGCTGAACACAAGGCATGACAGAAGTACTTTGAGATTTTATGCTCTGAATGGATGGGAAAGGCAAAAACAGGCAAAGCAAGGCAAAGCAGAGGCACTATGAGCATCCAAGCAGGCACAAAATGAGTGAATACTAAGAGAGCAAGTGAGGAATTCTGTGATACACCCTGGTCCAATCCTCAAGATGGGTGCTTGTCCCTGTGTTCAAAGTGTGCTGGTAACAGTATTTCATTAAAACATACCAGTATGTTTCAAAGTGCAGCATTGAAGTGGAAAACTGTAATGGGGTCAGAGGTGTGCCATGATGATGTGGTGACATGTCCACTGCCAAGTTCTGTGGATGTGGTAATGGGCAGTCACTACCCAGAGAGTGTGACCTGCAATGTTGTTATCTGCTGTCCAAGATGGAAGCCTGGAGAAGCAAGAATGACCAGGTACCCATTCCGACTTTCATGTTGGGAATTGTGGCTGTCTTGTTTCTATCCAGAATGTGGGAGAATGCGTATAAATTAGGTGTAATTATGTACTAATGACACGCAAGTGCATGTCACTAGCAAGATTTAAGATTTTTGCTGCTTCTCAACTTAGTTGCAGAATCAGAGGCTTTTTCTTGACATTGAGAACCTTATTTCATGTTACCAGGCCATGTTTTCCCAAATGACTTACCAGTTGCGTTGCCAATCTACCAGTTTCACTGCTGACCCAGAAGGAGAATTTTTCAATACTTTCACAAAGATGTTAGCATAATTTGATATGAATAATTATAGTAATATGTATAATATTGTTGACAATGATGTCATGTGCTTTCTTAATACATTTTTCACGTCTAGTAGAATCAAATGTTACTATCCTTCTGTTCAATCAGCAGACCATTTGTAAAACTCAGCTGACTGAATCGGACGTTATTTTTTGTTTTTACTTTAATGTCAATGAGAAAATTGCAGCCTATTTCCCAGGAGACATTCTAATTTCCCACAGTTAGTTATGGGACTTAAGCAATGTATGTCTATTCCAATCACGCTATACAGAGTTGCAATGTGTACTGATGTGTGAATTGTACATATGCTACCCTGGTATTTCTCTTCATTTTCTTCACTTAAATAAAACAACTTATGAATTATGTTATTACCATCCCCTATATTAAAGGGGCTCTAGCATTGGTTAAAGATTTCTCAGCATTTTCTTTCTTCTGTTTTGTCTATACTGCTCAATATTGTAAATCATAACCAAATAATGTGAATAACATAATTGCATTGAAAATGACATCTAATTATTTTCCCATCCCAAACGAAGAAAATGTCTGAAAGATAAATTATTTTATGATAGAATGACTGGGAATTATTATCTTTAAGAAGAAGGGAAGGAGGACAAAAAATTTGTTTAGGATTTTTATCATCTACATGTTACGAGTAATCCATTGAATTATTTTAAAATTTGTTCATCAGATGTGGCTCCTGAATTTATTAAAAGCAATATGAGAGATATTATACAAACCAAGGTCCTACTTAATGATCCTGAGGAAACAAATGGAAAAATAGTGAAGAACCTAGAAATTATATATCAGAATTCTATGAAGCGTGATCATGTGGCAGTCTGAGATGGTAGCCAGGATATTTCCAATTTCCATAAGGGAGACTGGGCTGAGCCAGATAATTACATATCGGTTTGTTAAATATCTGTGAGGGGGAAAGGTGATGGAATTTTGAATTAAGTAAGAAATCATTAAATATCTTCATGAAGGAAAGTTGTTTCTAAGTACCAGTGAAGACTTTAATCCAAAACAGATCACACTTTGGAAATCTTGCAGAATTCTTTGAGATGGCCAAGGAAATGCAGTAGATGTGGCATCCATAGACTTTCTGAAAACCAGTATATTGGAAAAAGTCTATGGAGTATAGAATTAGGGGTATAGTTAAAAACAGAATAAAAACTATTCAGAAGGAACGAAACGGAGAGTACCAATCCAGGCCATTTCTCAATGTGAAAGTGGCAAAACTAAGTCCAATAGGGTTATGTTCTGCTTCTATTTACAGCAATCCAAAAATTATTTCTTAGAGGGTTCAAGAGAGTGTTTTTTCAGATTGTACTTAAACAGGAGAAAATTTAAAAAGTTCAAAATAAAAAGACTCGGCAAATGAATATTAAGGTGATAGAACAAGCTGAAAAAAAAATAAATTTGATCTCATTGTCAGTTGGCATTTGTTGGTCAAAAAAAACAATAATTACATTTTGAACATGCACATGTTGAATTCATTGTCTGGAAATGGTTGTTGTACAAGGTCATGTTCAATGGTCTTACTAAGACAGCAACGGTGAGAACTATGTCTTCATGTTCCTTTATCATTGGATAATATCTTGCCACAACACATTTCTTTTTTCTCAAACCATTATATAGAGGCAGCATGATAACCAAAGGCAATGATATTCTTCTACTGTTGTGTAATCTTCATTCAACATACCTCATTCCTTTCCTCTTTTACCAAGTTCACACCCTGACCCCGCGCACAATTTATGGAATGGGATTACTGTCACATAAATTATATTAACTCTCATTATAACCTTGCAAGCACAGAAATTGTCAATCCAAGTGCAAGGGATAGTGACACAGAGAGATTTGTACAGGGTGACTCATTCAGTGTGTGAGCTGGCACTAGAAGACAGAACAATGTTGAAGAGAGAGGTAGACTTTAATGGCTTACATTTGGTGAAAAAATTTTTCATACACAAGAATTTGACAATATTGCCAAACTTCAGAGTACAATAATAGTTTAAATAACATTTATGATTTGGCCTTTACTATCTTTTTAAATAGTCTGATTTGAATTTACAGGAGTGATAGTACTGAATGGTCTGAGTTAAGCAATTGTTTCTGTTCCAGTTACGTTAGGTGCAATTCAAGGCTTGTTTGTTAACTTTCAAGGAATAAGTAATATGTTTGCATTTAGGAAGTTGAAATGAGTTACACACATTATCTTTTAAACAGAACCGTGTATTATTAGTGTAGGTTTTAGTTCATTAATTACACTGTATGTGTAGAGCAAAACATTTATATTCTTAAAAGACAACCAGACATTCCACTGGAGACACCAAGGTGTAGGCTGGATGAACACAGCAGGCCAAGCAGCATCAGAGGAGCAGGAAGGTTGAAGTTTTGGGCCTAGATCTGAAGAAGGGTCTAGGCCCGAAACGTCAGCCTTCCTGCTCCTCTGATGCTGCTTGGCCTGCTGTATTCATCCAGCTCTATACCTTGGTATCTCAGATTCTCCAGCATTTGCAGTTCCTACTATCTCATTCCACTGGAGACGTTTGTTTTTAATTGCTTAGTCTTCCTCGGGATGGTGGATAAATGGTTTTACAATAGTTGGTACTATTGATCTGAAAGCATGTTCCACTTGTTCACACAATGAAATGTTAGTTCTTGGACCTGCAAAATAAGAGATCTAAATTTGTTTAGCCTACGTGACTAATGACAGATGTGGATGACACCAGATGACCTAATGATAGGAGCAAGATACTGGCAAGGATAGAGGATTGGCTGACTGGTAGAAGGCAGAGAATGGGGATGGAGGGGTCTTTTTCAGGATGGCAGCTGGTCACTGGTGGACTTTCACAGAGATCCATGTTAGGACCACACTATTCATGTTACGCATTAACAATTTGGATAAAGGAACTGAGGACATTGTTGCTAAGTTGGAAGATGGCACAAAGATAGGTAGAGGATCAGGTAGTATTGAGGAGGTGGGGAGGCTGCAGAAGGACTTGGACAGGCTAGGAGAATGGCCAGAGAAGTGGCAGATGGAATACAATTGGGAAAGTGTGAGGTTATGCATTTTGCTAGGAAGAATAAAGGTGTAGACTATTTTCCAAATAGGGAAAGGCTTTGGAAATCTGCAGCACAAAGGGGCTTAGGAGTCGTGGTTCAGTTTTCTGTTAAGGTTAACATGCAGGTTCAATTGGCAGTTAGGAGGCAAATGCAATGTTAGCATTCATTTCTAGAGGGCTAGAATACAAGAACAGTTAAGTACTGCTGAAGCTGTATAAAGCTCTAGTCAGACCATATTTGGAATATTTTGAACAGTTTTGAGCCCCATATCTAAGTAAGGATATGCTGGCGCTGGAGGGGGTCCAGAGGAGGTTTACAAGAATGATCCCAATGATGAAGGGCTTGTCATATGAGAAGCAGTTGAGGACCTTGGGTCTGTACTCTGTATTCTTGCAATAAATGACAACTTTTCATTTGCCTTTCTAGTCGCCTGATGTACTTGCACGCAACATTATGTGATTCATGTACCTGGAAACCCAAATATCTCTGTATCTGACAGTTCTGCAATTTCCCTGAATTTAAATAATATGCTGCTTTTCTACTCTTCCTGCCTAAGTTAATAAGTTTAAATTTTCCTACATTATACTCCATCTGTCAAATTTTTGCCCATTTACTTTACCTATTCAAATTCTTTTGCAGGTTCCTTTTGTTGTGTTATGACTCACAGTCGGTATCCAAAGACCTTTAAGAAATAATAAAATCCAATAAAAATCTGGAATAAAATGCTAGCAACCATGTAATCACTGCCAAATGTCATATAAACTTATCTGGTTTACTCATGTCCTTTCGGGATGGAAATCTGCCGTGCTTCCCAGGTCTGGCTTGCATGTGACACCAGGCCCTGAGTAATATGGTTGACTTTTAACTACCCTCCAGACAATTAGGAATGGGCAATAATTGCTGGAGTAGATAGCAATGCCCTACTCCTATGCAAGAATTGTTTTAAAAAATAGCACCATAGAACATTGGGCACATATGATTTCAAATTTGATGTCAAAGGCTAAGCCAGAGCCCAGAACAAAACACAGGGTGACCAGCAAGATAGTACAGTGCCACAACAATGTCAGCAAAGCAAGTGTGAAGAAAATCTATAAACACATTCATAAGGTTCAAAGCCATCAAGTTAAAGACAAATTTCAGAAGACGATCAAGCTTTCTAAGCCATTAACATCACATACCATGTTGACAGTTTAAGAAACCTTCACAAATATTAATGTAGTATGTCCTGAAAAAGCAGGACTATACACACAAAAAACTCAAGTCAACACAGGAACCAATGTATTATCATTACACATCCTGAAAGTCATGTACCTTAGTAATTGGTGTTCCATGTCTTGTAGCATATGACAGATCGTCAATTCCACATGTTTACACAATCATACTGCAGTACCACTATGCAAGATCATCTTGGTTTCCTAAAGTCTTCTATCTGGTAGATACCAATGGTCCAGCAGTAGCAGAACTACCATCATACACAGATCTGGGTAGAATCCCACACATGATGTAATGAAATCAGCTGAAGTTGAAGATGTTCTCAAAGTTTATCTCTTAACACTTTGGCCAGAGCAAGTGTAGGCAGTTGCAATCAGCAACTGCTGAAGATGAGCAGCCACTAAGCATTCAAAAGTCCGTTCTCGAGGGATGACCTAATAGTATTTAAAAAGTACCTGAGATAATTTATTCATTTGCCTATCCAGAGATGAACTTGGTATATTATTTCATGGGCAAACAAGAATCACATCTGGATATCAGCTTAAAAATCTGGAGAAACTCTCAATAGGTCTAGCAGCATCTGGTAGTGTTAATAAAAATGTTAAAGTTTTGTGTCCAGTATGATTCTTCTTTAGAGCTTGCTGAAGATTTTCTGATGTTTTGAAGAAGAGTCATACTGAACTTGAAATGTTAATCCTGTTTCTTTCACCACAGAAGCTGCCAGCATGCTCGGTTTCTCCAGCACTCTCTCCTTTTTATTTCATGATCATTAATCGTTGAGTGACAAATTAAGTTTTTGCCTTGCATTGCTGCATTTTCATGCAACACCAATGGAGAATGGATTACTATCCGCAGCGTGATCTATGTTTAGGAGGCAAGTAGAAATGACCTTGCCCAGCATCCATTTATCTAACCATTTTGAGACACAGGATATTCTTCTTCAAATTAGCTGAGAACAAAAGACATACACAGTGAGCGAGGAAGCAGAGAACCAATACAACTGAGCAGAAGTAAGACAGTGTAACTTAGAAATACAAATACAAATATTTGGATGCCAGAAAAGGTTTCTAGAATATGCGATCAGCCCTGATCATATGAAGTCATTACTGATCATGGTTCTACACTGTAGAGGAACAGGAGTCAGCCCAGACCAATGTACAGCACAGAAATCACACACGAAGCGAACAAGGTGAAAAAAATCTAATGACGATGAATGTGCAATAACATTGAGTGACAGCATCAAGACGGCCATAATAATAAAGCAAAAAACTGCAGATGCTGAAGATCTGAAACAAAAACAGAAATTGTTGGAAAAACTCAGCAGCTCCAGCAGTATTTGTGAAAAGAAAGCAGTTAACATTTCAAATCCAGTGATCCTTCTTATGCCTATTCTATTTCCTGTTATTTAGCCAATACCCATGCTGTCATGCTAAGCCACTCCAAATTCATGACCTCTCAGTTGCATAGTAAACTTTGATGTGGCACTTTGCCAAATACCTTCTGGAAATCTATGAATAGCCTATCCACCCATAGGTCCCTGTTTATCCACATTACATAATAGGGAAGGTTAGTTGAGTTGGTAGATGACTAAAGTGTGGTACAGACCAAAGCCAAAAGCGCAGGTTCAATCCCTGTACCAGCTGTGGTACTTCATGGAGGCTTATCTCTTCACCTAACCCCACACTTTGGAATGCTTACCCTCGTTCGAACTAGCTGTAACGAATGGTCTATCTCTAATGGAAATAGACGCCTATGGTCCTTTGTGGACTATGGCTCCAAACCACATAAGGCCCAACATTCCAAGACAATCATGACAGAAAGCAGAAAAAATGTTTGTTACACAGAGTTCTAAGTCTGTGGACTATAATTGGGGAGTTAGTGATTGAAGCAGACATATTGTAGGTTAGATAATAATAGGTTAGATAAAAGTTGATGGAAAAGGGAATAAAAGCATTTGAGAACAGAGCATGGATGTGGAATTATAATGGCTGCTCAAACAGAGAATAAATACCAATGTGCATTAATCAGACATACAGGCCTTTTATCATGCTATAATTCCTGTGTAATTCTATCTCGTAACTTAGAATGCACTTTATTACAACATGGAAATTGTACTCTTCTATATTGTTTTTAAACTACATATAAGCATTCATTATAAACTTTTCCTAAACATTTTTCTATTAGACAAATGGCATTTTCTGCTGTAAAAAGTACGATTTTTGACTGCAGATCTTTGTTATTATATGTTTCAAAGCCACAGAAGTAATTAGTTTCAGTATGCATAAAAGTATACTTTGGTGGGAAAGCTCGATGAGTTTCTTTCCCATCTTGTTTACTTATGGTTTGATTATGATCTCATGTTTTTAATGGAAATCCAGATTCCGCATTATCATAGTTATTTATGTCTGTTATCATTTTCTGGCGTAAAAGGCAGAGAACTTAAATGCCTAGGAACCTTTTTTAAAATTTGTTTACATTTTGAACAAGCCCTCTGATAACTTCTGTGTCCTTGGATTTATTTTATTCTTGGCAGCCACCTCCCTGATCATAAATTGATAAATGAAAATGGGGAATTTTACACGTAAATCCGTTGGAAGATAGCTTCCAAAAATAAGAAGGCATAATTTTAAAATTTTATGTTAGGCCTTTTAGGAGTGAAATTCGGAAGCACTTTTTATGTTGAAATCTGGGCTGCTCTCCCAAAAGCTATCAATGCTTGTGTTATGAACTAGACCAAACCACCTCAAAATATTCACAAAATAGTCTAGATCCCAACTTTTTTTAATTTCAAAGGTAAATGTAAGGGGTGGAGTTCCAGATGCAATTTGTTTGGTCAAACTACCGGATTTAAAGCAAAACACACTTTATTCATACACTACAGTTGAAATACAACAAAAGAAAGAAGGAATTGCATTAACTTAACTCTATCGGAAAACTTAACAGAATAATAGATAGAGTAACAATTACTAATTAACTGCTCCAATTCAGTAACATCCCACAAATACATACTTGGCAAAAGTCAAATTTGGAAAATAGATACACCGCACACATCCAGTAGCAAGAAGAGAACCCCATTTTCTGGTTGTAATCGAGAAGGGGAAAAAAAAGCTTCCACTTCTTCAAGACCACAACAGCGACTGCTGAAAGCTAAAACTAAAAGTCCTGGTTAAATGAGAGCATGACCACACCCATTCAGGCTGCTTCTATTGTTCCAATATTTGTAAAAGTCCAAGACTTCACAAGCTGTTTACCCAAGTGACTTTGGTAGACTGCTCGGCATCTCTGCCTTAAAACCTATCTTCAAAAAAAGACAAAATACACCTCTTAAAGCTGCAATATTGTCACACTGGTTCAATTGAATTTTTGAAGACTAAGATCAACAGATATTAAATTGGTAAGGAGATTAAGGTATTTGGATGGAAGGGGATGGATGGGTGGGTTAAAATGAAGATATGGTATGGATCAGCTCTGACCTGACTGAATGATAAACAGATTTGAGGGCCTGAAAAGCCTACTTACGATTTCAGGAAAAGTAGCACATCCTGATATATTTTGCTTGAAGTAGTTGAGTCCTACAAATGAGAACAAACCCAAATTAGATCTTTGATCAGCACCGCAGCTGCAAGATTTTATTTTACCCTTTGTGGATACCTTGAAGTAGATTCACAATGATTGTGCCAAGACTAATAAGTTGATGATAATTTGGAGAAGTGCTTTCAATACTTAGCTTTGATCACTGAATTTTCCATTACCCCCTTCACCAATTGTTATATCCAATAACCACTCAGGTTGATGCAGTAAAAAAATGCCCCTCATGTCTTTTTAAAATCTTTGTCCTCTCATCTTAAAAATATACTCCCAGTCTTGAAATACCCCACCTTAGGGAAAGATATCTGCTATTCACCTTATCTATACCCGTCATGATTTTATAAACCTCTATAAGGTCACCACTCAACCTCTTACGTTCCAGTGGAAAAAAGTCCCAGCCTATCCAGCCTCTCCTCATAACTCAAACCCTCCATTCCTCAGAGTGGTATATCAAATTAATGTAATGTATTAATTTGAATTTTTATAACGTCATATAAGGCCCCTTTTTATCTTTGAGTGCTCCAATTGAAAATGAACTAGCAGCACAGATTTATGTATTAAACATGATAGAAGTTTATTTTATAAGAACTGAAAGAACTGCGGATGCTGTAGATGAGAAAAAGAAACAAAATTTGCTGGAAAAGCTCAGCAGGTCTGACAGCATCTGTGAAGAGTACTCGAGTTAACGTTTCGGGTCTAGTGACCCTTCCTCAGAACTGAGGTTAGGTTACCAGACCCAAAACGTTAACTCTAATTTCTCTTCACAGATGCTGCCAAACCTGCTGAACTTTTCCAGCAATTTCTATTTTTGTTCGAAGTCTATTTCATTACATAAATGATTCTGAAAGTTCCGTATGTAAAATGGGATAAGGTTAATGGTTAAAAGATGGCTAGAATGATTTAAAATAAGTCAGAATAAATATTACATATGGAGATGAAAATGAAATCAGGCTCATCTATCATTACAGGCCTAGCTGGCTTGAAGATTTACTTTCCAAAGTGAAGGAATTGAAAACTTGCAGTCAAATTCACCAGCTGCAATGGCTCTGCAGTCAAAAGGTTAAAGGTTGTTCCCTCAGGGTACAGAGCAGAACAGGTTTGGAAGTGAGTGAAGCTGCTTTGTTTCACTTTTACATCATTACTTGTTACCAGCAATGTTCCACAGAAATTGGTGCTGGGTCCACTTTTGTTTGTCATTTCTATGCATGTTTTGATGAGAATACAGAAAGCATGGCTAGTAAGTTTGCAGATGACACCAAGATTGGTGGTATAGTCCACAGTGAAGAAGGTTATCTAAGATTACAAAGTGTTCTTCATCAATTGGGTCAACAGGCTGAAGAGTGGCAGATGGAGTTTAATTTGGATAAATATGAGGTATTGCATTTTGGTAAAACAAACAAAGGCAAGATTTATAAAATTAACAGTAGGGCCTTGGGTAGTGCTATAGAACAGAAAGACCTAGGGGTTCAGGTACATAATTCTTTGAATTTTGTGTCACAGGAAGACAGGGAGGTTAAGAAGACGTTTAGTACACTTACTTTCATTGCTCAGACTTTTGAGCATAGGAGTTGGGATGTTATGTTGAGGTTGTACAGAATGTTGGTAAGGCCTTTTCTGGAGTACTGTATCTAGTCCTGGTCTCCTTGTTATAGGAAAGATATTATTAAGCTGGAGAGGGTTCAGAAGAGATTTACCATAATGTTGCTGGGAATGGAGGGTTTGAGTTATAGGAAGAGGCTGGATAGGCTGGAACCTTTTTTCACTGGTGCATAGAAAGTTGAGTGGTGACCTTATAGAGGTTTATAAAATCATGACAGGTATAGATAAGGTGAATAGCAGATATCTTTCCCTAGGGTGGGGTATTTCAAGACTGGGAGTATATTTTTAAGATGAGAGGAGAAAGATTTAAAAAAGACATGAGGGCTATTTTTTTTACACAGAGAGATTCTGTAAATTAGATGTCTCATTTCCCATGATTCTTTCAGTACTCAATGTTTGACTGATACAGTGTAAGTGTGATGTGACAACTACTGGTTAAAATATCATAGAATCACTACAGTGTGGAAAGAGGCCCGTCTGCCCAACAAGTCCACACCAACCCTCAAAGCATCCCATCCAGACCCATCCCCCTATAACCCACCTAAACAACACATCCCTGAACACTACAGCCAATCCACCTAGCCTGCACATCTTTGGAGTGTGGGAGGAAACCCACACAGACACGGGGAGAATGTAGAGGATGGAGGGGATGAAATTCATGTCATTGAAGTTGTAAAACTGATGGTGCATTCCAATTTTGGTGCATGATGCATGGAAAATGTTGAAAAATTAACGGTAGTAATATTGGGTACTGAAAGACTGCAAGCACATGAGCATCAATAGCCATCAAGAACTCAAAGGCACAACCAATGTGCTTGCTCTTTGGAACATACTTGCTTAGAGTGAAATCCATCCTGGACTGTGGTGTAAACAGGCTCCAGTAAATATCATGGAAATGACAATCAGTCGGTGTATAACATTAGCTGCCAATTAGCTTTCACCGCACTTACTCTGATGTCCAAGCTGAATATACCTTTGTCCCAGGCCCTAAACAATGCTTCCAAATCTACCTACACTTCACCTATCCTTATCTGCTGTATCCATTGCTCCCGATGTGGTGTCCTCTACATCAGGGAGACTAAACGTAGAATCAGGGTCTGGTTCGCGGAGCATCTGCGCTCTGCACGCACCAAATAACCTGACCTTCCAGTTGTAATCCACTTTAACAACTAACCCCTCATTCCCCCCCCCCCCCCCCCCCCCTGGTGATATGCCTATCTTTGGCCTCCTCCACTGTCAGAGTGAGGCCAAACGTAAACTGGAGGAACAACACCTCACATTTCGCCTTGGGAGCTTACAGCCCAATGGCCTGAATATTGACTTCACCAGCTTCAAAATCCCTCCTCCCCCAATCTGTCAATCTTCTAACTCACCTATCTGCTCCACCCGTCTCACTAACCGACTACAATAACCCCCTACCTGCATCCACATATCTCCATCTCACCTCCCCTCTCCCCAGCCCCACCCTCTCCCTCCATTTATTTCTGGGCTCCCCACCCGCTCCCCAGGCCTGACAAAGGATTTCAGCCCGAAACATTGACTTTCCTGCTCCTCAGATGCTGTCTGACCTGCTGTACTTTTCCACCTCCACATTTATTGACTCTACCTTCTAATAATATGTTCTAAGTAAAGAAGAAAGTGAAGTAGATAACCACTGTTGAGTATCTGCTGTTGTAAAAGAGTGTAAAAGAGTAAATACCAAAGAGTCCTTTAAGCATCATTGTTGACTTGTCTATTTGGAAGCACATCCCACATGTTTGTCAGTGATATTAAGTAACATTCCTGAGACTTGAATTATCATTTGAACAATCACAATGCTTTATTGTACCAAAAGTAACATACTGATGAAATACTGTAGTTACGACTATTCTGTGTGGGTGGGTGTGTGTGTGTGTGTGTGTGTGTGATATTACCTGTCTGTCCTCAGGTTGACCAGGCCTGAAGCAAGACTGGTCCTCTCGAAGTCTCAACTTTGGGCTGCTTTGACTGGTTGTAAGCCTTCTTTTAATCGTCCTTCATTTCTAGCCACAGAAATTTGCCTTATCTGTGATGTTGTATTGTTAATTGTTTTATTTCCTGGAGCCATCCTCTTAAATGCCTGCAGTTAGCACCTCTTATCTTTTGTCCAATTCCCACACATTAGGACATGATGGGTCTACCTTTTGGTGAGGACACCCTGGCTCCAGTTGTGGTGCTGTTACAGTACAATAGTCTAGGAAATACCACAATATACAATTTCTTTCCAGTGAGCTCATTGCCCTTCAAGAATGTAATCAAAAGTCTCCAGTCATAAAATTAACTTCTTATTGCTTACCACACTGGGAAGGTTGTGTTGAAGAGTCACCAAACTTGAAATGTTAACTCTGCATTCTTCCCACAGATGCTGTCAGACCTACTGAGTTTCTCCTGCAATTTCTGTTTTTGAAACAGATGAGAATCTTGAACAAGTAAGACCTACTATCACAACGCTTCTCATTGTTTCTATATCAACGTCTATGAAATCTGTGTAAATCCTTTTTAGTTGCTAACGTGCAAATAATGACATCTTGGTTAATAATAAGCACCTCTTCACATTAGACAAATAAGTTGTTTTCCTCTACCATGACAGATCAAGTGGGCTAAGTAAATATCTAGCCTAACCTTTTCGACAAGATGGTGGCACAGTAGGACACTCCATCCGAAGCTCCTCTGCTCTGCCTGTTATTTACATTTCATTCCTTATTTTCTTTCTTTTTAGCAGTCCTGGATCAGCGTGCAGGGAAGCAGTCCCAGGGCAGTGCGAGGGGAAGAAGGTCCCGTGCAGCGCAACTTACCTGGTACAGCTGAGTGCCGATGTGGAGCGGACTGCAGGCTTGGAGCGGAGGAGGACAGTTGTTAGACTGGGGCCTGGCGCGGTCAGTCAGACCACGTGCTGAGCTGCTGCTATTTAAAATTATTGATCGAACTGTAATGTCAATCCTTTAACTGTGTTATAACTATCTTATTTCTAACTTATCTCTTAGACATTGTAAGTAATGCTACTTCTTTTCCTTTTATTCTCTTTTGTATCCAAGATTTGTACCTTGGTACTTATACCTAAGATGATGGCATTAAAGGCAGCCATTATAAACATTTTTCACTATACGTGTGGCAATAAAGGATATTCTATTCTATTCTGAAAGAGGATGGTGACCACACTCACCCAACAGTTAGCAAATATGTGGACTTTCTCATTCAATGATGCTGTAAACCATGAAGGTTGTTCATGCAACATGGTGAGCAATGGTCCAGATCCCATTTAGCTGCCTCATACCACATGCAGGTAGCAGTGGAAGTCTGAAGATTTCTGAATTCACAGCTTAAAGCATCCTGCTCCTGCAGACAGTCAGCAAAAGAAAGAGCTGAACATTCAAGAAACCTGCAGAAGAAAACCTTGTTGCAAGATTCCAGCAAGCAGACAATTGCTGACAAAAACATTTCGGATCAGGTAAGAGATGCATAACAGCTGCAGAATTAATTACTCCCAAGGCTGTTACAGAATGCTTTGGGTGTCAGTGATCTGTAGGAATTGTCCCGAAGTCAAGGTTAGGCTGGAAAGCAAACTGGTATCAGATGTTCCATGAGTAAAGTTAAAATCCCTGGAAATCTTTAAAACACAGTGAAGAATTACAACCTGGAAAAACTAGAAGCAATGAAAAGTACATAGAACTCAAATCAAGCATTATCACCATAGTGAGCAGCCCCGAGTGGACACAGCTACAGTGAGAGTAATTTAGAGCCACAGAAATAATTCAAACTGAGGCTGCTGAACCTGGGACATTGCAAAGCCAGAAATAAAGCTCTTGGCAAGAATTCCACATGCTTGCTAATGAGACATTTTAATTCAGATTTTTATCGCTAACAGAAGCTCAATGTGCCAGTTCATGCTAATTGCTTTCCCAGACATTCTGGAGACCATGCATTTAACCTTTCCCATTTATCATAATGGTAATGCCACACAATACAATGGAAGATATCCTCAATGTGAAAAGGTGAATTGGGCTCAGCAAGGATAGAATGATGATAACTCTGACTTATATTGACATGCAAAGATACATTTGTGGCAGACAAATTAATGAGGAATGAGGTCAATAATGAAATTTTTATCCTCTTGTTGGATTTTTCAGCAGTTTCTGCAGACACAGTCTAGTAGGTATGTCTTTACAATTCAGTCAGCTCAATCGTTTGCAGCATTACTGTGCCATTCTTGATGATGGACATTGAAGGCCCCTACTCAAACTACAATCTGTGCCCTTGCTACCCCGAAAGCTACTACTATGTCATATTCAATATGAGAGAGTATGATTCATCAGCTGAGGTAGGGGTGTTAGGTGAACATCAACAGATTTCCTTGTCAATGTTTGACCTGATGACATGAAATTTCTTGGGATCTGGAGCCAATGTTGAGATCTCCCAGGGTAACACCTTCCTGACTGTATACCACTGTGCCAACAATAGAGATGGTGATGGTGCACTGGGGACAATGCAAAGTTTGATTCATTGGGTACGAATGCGTCAAACTGTTGCTTGTCTAGGCTGTGGGACAACTCCCCCAGTTTTAGAACAAGACTACAAAAGGAGGACATTTCAGGGTGTACAGATCTTGTTTCAGCTCTTTTGCTCATGCTGAGTGGTCCATTCCAAATCATTCCCTTTTGACTTTTTTTGCAATAGCTTGAAGCAACTGAAGCCATTCAGAGGAGTTTAAGAGTCAACCACATTGGCATTGCTATCACTGTGTATTGGTGGTGAAGGGAGTGAATGTCGAGAGTAGTGAATCAGATACTAGTCAAGTGAACTGCTTTGTCCTGTATGGCATTGAGCTTCCCAAATGCTTTTGAAGTTGTACTCATCTCAGCAAGCAAACATTTTCCATCACACCCCTGATTTATGCCCTGCAGATAACAGACTCACTCAGGGGAGTCAGCAGAATTCTCAGCTTCTGATGTGCTGACAACAGCTCTTTTTCAAGGTTTTTAAACTAAGTTGAAATTCTCAAACTGTTATAGTGTGTTTTGAGCTCACGATATTTGGATTATTGATTCGTTTACATAACCATTACACTTCTTTATTCAGATTTATGCTTGCTTTTGTTAGTTCAGACTGCTCTGTGTTCACAGTTTTAATCAACTGGCACAAGTTCAGACTACAGTAAAGTTGAATTAAGAAAGGTTAGTCAACTCTTCTGCTCCTAACTGAGAATCATGGAGAGTGGTGAGCCTGTGGAATTCATTACCACAGAAAGCAGTCAAGATCAAAAGTGATTTTAAATGCTTCCATTGACTGACATATGGACACAGATATTGCTTATTGATATGCTCCAGACCTTGTATGATATGGAAAGCTTTGTCTGACTGACACTTGAGGCCTGAGCAAATGCTAATAGCTTCTTCTATGACTTTTCAGG
This sequence comes from Rhincodon typus, assembly GCF_021869965.1. Taxonomy (NCBI): domain Eukaryota; kingdom Metazoa; phylum Chordata; class Chondrichthyes; order Orectolobiformes; family Rhincodontidae; genus Rhincodon; species Rhincodon typus. The sequence goes on along the minus strand of NC_063333.1, from coordinate 59,113,869 downwards.
TCAATGCTAACTGTTTCCTTTGACAAATGCAGCAGACTCCAGATAATGCTCAATGTTTCCCAAATGAGTGCTCCAGGTCCCGAAGAGTGTGGACTTTCTTTCCCATCATGTTCCAGGTGCCATTGATATAAACTCTTTAGGTTGTAATCAATGCTGATTGTTTTCTGCACTGACACATGCTCAGGCCTTGGATTGATGCTGACTTCTTTCTTTGATTCATGTTCCAACTTTCAGCTCTGCCTGCGTCTTCAAGTGATGAATGTTTTAAGCTCCAGCTGCTCAAGCCTTTGTCATCTTGACTAATTTTCCTTTTCCAGGTCAAGGTTACTGCTGAATACATTTTTTGATGGGCAGCCAGTGGATGCCAATGACTTCACCTCGCTAACAATGGAAGTTTCATAAAATGTTCACTAATATCTCTGTGTAGCTAAGTAAGATCAACGCTGACTCAAGGACAAAAGAAACATAGAAAACAGGAGCTGGAGCAGGCCATTCAACCCTTTGGGCCTATTCCATCATTCATTATGGTCTTGGTTGATCATCCACCTCAATAGTCTGTTCCTGATGTTCCCTCCATATCTTTTGATCCCTTTAGTCCTAAGTGCAATGTCCAACTCCTTCTTGAAATCACTTTTGATCTTGACTGCTTTCTGTGGTAATGAATTCCACAGGCTCACCACTCTCCATGATTCTCAGTTAGGAGCAGAAGAGTTGACTAACCTTTCTTAATTCAACTTTACTGTAGTCTGAACTTGTGCCAGTTGATTAAAACTGTGAACACAGAGCAGTCTGAACTAACAAAAGCAAGCATAAATCTGAATAAAGAAGTGTAATGGTTATGTAAACGAATCAATAATCCAAATATCGTGAGCTCAAAACACACTATAACAGTTTGAGAATTTCAACTTAGTTTAAAAACCTTGAAAAAGAGCTGTTGTCAGCACATCAGAAGCTGAGAATTCTGCTGACTCCCCTGAGTGAGTCTGTTATCTGCAGGGCATAAATCAGGGGTGTGATGGAAAATGTTTGCTTGCTGAGATGAGTACAACTTCAAAAGCATTTGGGAAGCTCAATGCCATACAGGACAAAGCAGTTCACTTGACTAGTATCTGATTCACTACTCTCGACATTCACTCCCTTCACCACCAATACACAGTGATAGCAATGCCAATGTGGTTGACTCTTAAACTCCTCTGAATGGCTTCAGTTGCTTCAAGCTATTGCAAAAAAAGTCAAAAGGGAATGATTTGGAATGGACCACTCAGCATGAGCAGAAGAGCTGAAACAAGATCTGTACACCCTGAAATGTCCTCCTTTTGTAGTCTTGTTCTAAAACTGGGGGAGTTGTCCCACAGCCTAGACAAGCAACAGTTTGACACATTCGTACCCAATGAATCAAACTTTGCATTGTCCCCAGTGCACCATCACCATCTCTATTGTTGGCACAGTGGTATACAGTCAGGAAGGTGTTACCCTGGGAGATCTCAACATTGGCTCCAGATCCCAAGAAATTTCATGTCATCAGGTCAAACATTGACAAGGAAATCTGTTGATGTTCACCTAACACCCCTACCTCAGCTGATGAATCATACTCTCTCATATTGAATATGACATAGTAGTAGCTTTCGGGGTAGCAAGGGCACAGATTGTAGTTTGAGTAGGGGCCTTCAATGTCCATCACCAAGAATGGCACAGTAATGCTGCAAACGATTGAGCTGACTGAATTGTAAAGACATACCTACTAGACTGTGTCTGCAGAAACTGCTGAAAAATCCAACAAGAGGATAAAAATTTCATTATTGACCTCATTCCTCATTAATTTGTCTGCCACAAATGTATCTTTGCATGTCAATATAAGTCAGAGTTATCATCATTCTATCCTTGCTGAGCCCAATTCACCTTTTCACATTGAGGATATCTTCCATTGTATTGTGTGGCATTACCATTATGATGAATGGGAAAGGTTGCAAACTCAAAACATTCATGAGGTAGACCGTGCCCCCAGCAGGAACAGAATTGTGTTCAACCACAATACAAAACCTCAGTCTACTATTATTATCAAACTTCCTGCTGAGACAGCCAGTGAACTGTGGCACTATTTCATTTACCAGCAACTCCTGAGAGTAAGATTTCCTCACAGTGAAGGGTGGCATTTCAATGGGAGCTTGCTAAAACACCCTCCAGAACTCTAAGGGTGCAGACAGGGTTTTAAGTATCTTCCTGTTGACTGGACATTGGCTTTTCTTCAGGAGATCAAGCTGTAGCCTCATTGCAATTTTCCACCCATAGTATTTCAAGCATCTCATCATAACCATAGTTTGCTATCTGCTCTCCATGGCTTCAGTGCAATTTCTACAATGAAATGCCTAAAAATAACAAATGGGTCATAATTTGTTACTTTAGTTCTCTCTTCCCTTGGTTACCAAACCTACATATCATTACCAGAAAAATTCGAATGATTTAAGTATTTCAAACCTAATATTTTTGCAATATACTTAAAGGCATATTCCTGTTGACAACCTCTATTGAAAGCAATATTACAGTTTATGGTTTACTCAGAAATGTTCTCACTCATTAGGTATTATTGTGAGTAACTGAGTCAGATCTCAGGTAGATCCAATTTCTGCAGGCTACTTATAAAACATTCTGAAGTAATTTTGCACTGCACAAGAAATGTCGAGAATTATTTTCTGATGTTCTGCATTGCAGTAAAAGCAAATGAAACAAGGGTATAATTCTTTGTCGCACATTGTCAGCTTTTTACTGTGTTATAAATTGACATTATAACAGAAACTGACAATAAAGGTTGGTACAGATAGCAATTAATTTTGTATTTTGCATTTACTTATTATAGGGACCTTTTTTAGAAGTCTCTATTAAGTGTTTTTAAATGTTACTGTTATTCACTAATGACATTTTATAAAATATTTAATGAATGAAATAATTAGAAGAAAACCAAAGGCAGTATCTCTAGCATTTGTTCAACTCTAATCTTGTAATTTATAATCTTAGTTTGCTTCAGATGTGTGTAATTGAAATGTTGATGCATTGACAGTTCCTTAGATGCAATTGCAAAGAATAATTTATGTAACACATCTAACAAAACAGCAAAGGCAGTATGTGTTGGAAAATAGAAATTAAGCACCACCATCATTTCTGTAGATCCTGATTACCAGTCAAACTTCTTGCTCTCACAAGTTTGAGCATTCTTGCTAAACTTGACACAGAAAATTCCTCATATTCTCGAAAATACAACATAATCAAATATGACAAATCTTCTGTTTCCTGCCAGCCAGTTCCCTGCGGGCCCTCTTTGTGCCGATTCTTCCAACTGCTCTTTTTCACAATAAATCATGATTAATTTAAACTAATAATTAAATCATGTTGTGCACTGTTCTCATTCAAACACTGTACATGCAGATATCTCACTGTTTTATAAGGCAAGGAGGTTATGGGAGGCTATTTTACAAAGACAATCTGGGGAGCCCTTTCCAGTATTCTGACCAATATTTATCCTTCAGCCACCAGATCAGTGTTAGGATGGAAAACTAAAGCAGCTTCATAACATGATTTTTTGAGTTCAACAGACCCAACCGCAAGCTCCTGCCACTGAACCATTCTCAAGCTGCAGTGCCTTCATAGGATTTGGATATTGCTGGTGAGGCCAGCATTTATTGCCCATTCCTAATTGACCTTGAGAAGGTGGTGGTAAGTTGTCTTTTTGAATCACTGCTGCCCTTGGCATGTCACAACACCTAGAGTGCTGTTAGGAAGGGAGTTCAATTTTGACCCAATAACTGTGAAGGAACACAATATTGTTCCATATGAAGATGGTGTGCGGCATCATGGGGAACTAATAGTTGTAGTGCTCTTATGCAACGGCTGCTACTGTCTTTCTAGGTGCTGGAGGTCACAGGTTTGGAAGATGCTATCAAAGAAGCCTTGGTAAACTTATGCAATGCAGTCAAAATGCAAGTGGTGAAAAGAGTATTGAAGGGGATGGATGGGATGCCATTTTGTCCTGAATGGTGTCGACTTTCTTGAGTATTGTTGAAGTTGTATCCATCCAGACAAGTGAACAGCAGTGCATCACACTTCTGCCTTATAACTTATATTGAACGGCAGTATTCAACAATAATGGACAAGCTTTGGAGAGACTGGAAGTGAATTATCTGCCATAAAATTCAGCCCCAGACATGCTGTTGTAATGACAGTATTTATATTTCTGGTCCAGTTCAGTTTCTAGTCAATGGCAATCCCAGGGTGTTGTTAGTGTGTAGGACTCAGTGATGGTAATGGTATTGAATAACAAGGACAAGTGCTCCAATTCCCCCTTGTTTAAGATTGTCATTGCCTGGCAGTTGTGTGGTGCAAATGTAACTTGGCACTTGTCTGCCAAGGCCTGCATGTGGTCCAGGCCTTCCTGCATGTGGACACAGACTGCTTCAGTATCTGGGGAGTCATGAATGATGCTGAACATTGTTCTATCAATAGCAAACATCTCTACTTCTGACTTCAAAAGAAGGGAAGTTAATTGATAAAGCAGCTGATGATTCTCAGGACAGGACACTACCCTGAACAAATCCTGTGCAATGTCCTGGGACTGCCAAAAATTGCAACACAGTTGTATTTGCTTTTCCCTATCTTGTAACTTTTTCCATATGAAGATTAAAAGGTTCATAAAAGTTCAACCCATTTGAAAGCTAGATTTATTAGATTAGATTAGATTTTGTTGTCACATGTACCCGAGAAGAAGACTACAGTGAAAAGTGCACAGAGTCACTACTCTTTGCCATCATCTTAGGAAACAATAGTTAGAATTAAAAACAAGTGCAGAAATTAAAGAAATAGAGACAAAAGGAAAAGAAAATGTCCAGATCACCCTCATCACCGACGCCATGAGTCTTGAGCCAGGCTCGCTAAAGCCACCTGCTCTGGACCCACCAACACTGCAGTGCTGCCACCACTGCAACTGCCACTTCGTCACCACTGATGCCACCTCCTCGAGTCCTGTGCCTCACTGCCACCTGCGCCCGATGTACTAACGTTGAAGTTGCCACGCTCTGGCACTATCACTCGCTGCTGGGCCCACATTGCCGATGCTACCGCCATCTTTATCGAAGTGGTAGCAGAGTGGGATGCTTCAGCCTGAGCTCGCTTGCTCAGTCCATTTTTTTTTCTTTACTATCTCTTTTATGTTTTTTTTTCTCTCTTCTATCTTCTCAGTGCAGTCCTGGAATATTGTCCTCAGCGTTGACTCGGACTCTTGGCCTCAGCACAGATCCAGCGAGGTGTCGTCTCGGCCCAGCGTGGCGTACTCTCAGATAGGTGTGGCGGTCTCCCGGCCCAGCATGATGATCTCTCGGCCCAGTGTGGTGGTCTTGCAGCCCGGCATGGCAGTCACTCAGTGGCCCATAGAGGTCTCTGAGCCCAGTGGCCTCAAGGTGTTTCCAGAGCAGCCCACTGCCTTCTTGAGACTCAGGATGGTCTGGAAGCTAGGTGCCGGTGTGGACTGGATTGGAAGGATTGTTATTCTGAACTTTTTATTTCTCTATTTTATTGCTATGATCTATAAAGCTTGGCTTATTTCTTTCAGATCATAGAAGATCAGATCATAGATTCCCTACAGCCCAACAAGTCCACACTGACCCTCAGAGCATCCCACCAAGGCACATCCCCATATGACCCACCTGATCTACACATCCCTGAACACTACAGGCAGTTTAGCTTGGCCAATCCGCCTAGCCTGCACATCTTTGGACTGGGAGAGGAAACCGGAGCACCCAGAGGAAATCCACGCAGACACAGGGAGAATGTGCAAACTCCACACAGACAGTTGCCCGAAGGCAGAATCGAACCCAGGTCCCTGGCGCTGTGAGGCAGTAGTGCTAACCACTGAGCCACTGTGTCGCCCCCTTTATTTCTCGAATTTCTTTTCCTAAGAACTTGAGCTAAAGAATCTGTACTTAGGCACCTTTATACCGAAGCTGGTGTCTAAGGTATCAATTTTGGAATTGATTGAAGTATCAGAGTCCACAACATTCCTGAACAAATACAAGAGTGTAAGCCTTTGAACCAGTGCTGACATTACAGTCACCATTACCGGTGCAGCCTTCACTGCCTCAAGCCCTGCACCAGGCCCACCAATATCAAAGTCGCCACACTCCAGTACCTTCTCTTGCCCGTGGGCCCCACATTGCTGTTGTCACCGATTCTACCGGTTCCACTGCACCCAAGTGCCCCAAGGGCAAAAGGTAAGAGACAAAGGTAAAGAAAATGAAAGTAAAAAGGAAAAAAGAAAAGAAATGGACGGCAGAAAACAGCAGACAAGCAGGAGGCTGAATGCTGCTACTCCACCCCGCCACCTTGAAACTAACAAGGTCTTTCAAGGTTTAAAGCCATAAAACACCTTTTTGTTAACTCTTGTCCCATCCTTGTAAGCACAAAGCTTGTTTTTCATTAATTGTTGTTGTCTTCATCTCTTCAAACAGCCATTTTTTACATACACTGCATGGGGAATTGTTGAGAGCTATCACAATTGAATGTATAAGAACAAAGCCACTACAGATAGCTTTAAAAGGATTATGAAGAAATGGATTTTAAAACATATCAGTACAAGGAATGGGTTGATCTTGGATCACACAGCCTGTCTTCAGTGAAGTAACCTTCATTGAACCTTAATGTATACTTCAGTTTTAGCAGCACAAAATCATTTGCATTGTTACATGCACTGAGAGTCTTCTGAGGGAGAAAGACAAAGTGAGTGGGCAGCTTGGCAGATGGAATATAATGAAGGAAAATATGAGATTATGCAGTTTGACAGGAAGAATAATGGATCAGAATATGATTTAAATGGAGAAAAACTGCAATATGGAGGGATTTGGGATCCTCATGTGTGAATCACAAAATGTTAGTATCCAAATTCAACATATATTTAGGTAGAGGGATAATGGAGAGTGAAGGAAGTTATCTAAGAATACAACAGGATCTTGATCTGCTGGGCCAATGGGCTGAGGAGTGGCAGACGCAGTTTAATTTAGATAAATGCGAGGTGTTACATTTTGGTAAGACAAACTAGGGCAGGGCTTGCACAGTTAATGGTAAGGTCCTGGGGAATGTTGTCGAAGAGAGAGACCTAGGGGTTCAGGTACATAGTTCCTTGAAAGTGGCATCACAGGTAGACAGGGTGGTGAAGAAGGCATTTGGCACGCTTGCCTTCATTGATCACAAGGGACAACTTTTTCATTCAGAGGGTGGTGCATATATGGAATGAACTGCCAGAGGAAGTTGAATCAGAGATAGTAGGAACTGCAGATGCTGGAGAATCCGAGACAACAAGGT
>NC_063333.1:59079460-59106128 GCF_021869965.1 Rhincodon typus | reverse complement strand
CTCCGCTTGGTTTCCCCGATGTAGAGGAAGCCACACCGGGTACAGCGGATGCAGTATACCACATTGGCAGATGTGCAGGTGAACATCTGCTTGATGTGGAAAGTCTTCTTGGGGCCTGGGATGGGGGTGAGGGAGGAGGTATGGGGACAGGTGTAGCACTTCCTGCGGTTGCAGGGAAAAGTGCCAGGTGTGGTGGAGCTGGAGGGGAGTGTGGAGCGGACAAGGGAGTCACGGAGAGAGTTGTCCCTCCGGAAAGCAGATAAGGGTGGGGAGGGAAAGATGTCTTTGGTGGTGGGGTCGGATTGCAGATGGCGGAAGTGTCGGAGGATGATGCGTTGGATCCGGAGGTTGGTGGGGTGGTACGTGAGGACGAGGGGGATTCTTTTTTGGTTCTTATTGCGTGGATGGGGTGTGAGGGATGAGGTGCGGGAGATGTGGGAGACACGGTTGAGGGCGTTCTCGACCACCGAGGGGGGCAAGTTACGGTCCTTGAAAAACGAGGACAACTGAGATGTACGGGAGTGGAATGCCTCATCCTGGGAACAGATGCGGCGGAGGCGAAGGAATTGGGAATAGGGGATAGCAATGGTTTCAAAATCTCCCCTCTCCCTACCGCATCCCAAAACCAGTCCAGCTCGTCCCTGCCTCCCTAACCTGTTCTTCCTCCCACCTATCCCCTCCTCCCACCTCAAGCCGCACCTCCATCTCCTACCGACCAACCTCATCCCGCCCCCTTGACCTGTCCGTCCTCCCTGGACTGACCTATCCCCTTCCTAACTCTCTACCTACACTCACCTTTACTGGCTCCATCCCCGCCTCTTCGACCTGTTTGTTTCCTCTCCACCTATCCTCTCCTCTATCCCTCTTCTATCCGCCTCCCACTCTCTCCCTATTTATTTCAAAACCCCCTTCCCCTCCCCCTTTTCTGATGAAGGGTCTAGGCCCGAAACGTCAGCCTCTCTGCTCCTGTGATGCTGCTTGGCCTGCTGTGTTCATCCAGCCCTGCACCTTGTTGCCAGAGGAAGTGGTAGGTGCAGGTACAGTTACAGCATTTAAAAGACATTTGGACCGGTACACGAACAGGAAGGGTTTAGAGGAATATGGAATAAATGCAGGGAGATGGGACTAGTTTAGTTAGGGAAACCTGATTGGCATGGACAAGTTGGACTGACAGATCTGCTTCTGTGCTGTATGACTCAATGGATCTATAATCATCTTCCTTTGTACTAAGTATGACTCCAACCAGTGGAAGATCTGCCACTGACTCCAGTAGTGCTCAGGCTCCTTGATGTCAAGTTCAGTCTCTCACTTCACTCACTTCAGTGCGGTTCTTTCATTCATGCTTGGAATAAACCGTAATGAAGTTAGGAGCTGAGTAGTCCTGGCAGAACCAAAATGAGCATCAGTGAGGAGGTTTTTGTTGATTAAGTGCCACTTGATATCACTGTCAACGACCTCGAACATCACTTTGCTGATGCATGAAGAGTATCCTGACACAGCAATAATTGACTCAGTTGGATTTGTCCTGCTTTTAGTGGATAGAACAAATCTGAGCAATTTTCCTTGTTGTTGGGTAGATGTCAGCGTTGTAGCTGTAGTCAAACAGCTTGGCCAGGAGCACAGCTAATTTTTGAGCATAAATCTTAAGTATTATTGCCAGAACATTGTCAGGGCCTGTTGCCTTTGCAGCATCCAATGGCTTAAGACATTTCTTAAAACGACTTGGAGTGCATAAAATCTGCTTCAGTCATAGATTAAGGCCACCTTGTGTTTATTCTTAACCAATATGATGGTCATTGTTAAACATCTGATAACCAGTGGTGAAGGAGAGACCAGAAGTCATTCTTTGTTCAGGTTTAGATTTATTCACAAAGTGAAATATTATTAATGCATAGTTCCTAACTCTACAACCTATATTTTATCGGCACAGGCAACTATCCAATGTGTGCCCCAACCTGTATGCATTAAATATTAATTTATACAATTCTCAGTCACCACACTTACAACCAAAATTGTGCATCCGCTTACTAGGTAGCATAGCACCTGAAAATCAGATATTCCTCAGCCCAATTTCATGTTCAGCACATCAGTTGATCTTTTTGCTTCTGCCACTGTTATGTAAAAATCCCATTATTGATACTAAATGTTTGCTCAATGTTGCATTCTATGAGACTGTCAATGTTAAATGATAATAATTTTCAGAATATTTTGTTCTTTTGCCATTCATTTAAACAATCATTTCCAACACGATATAATCTTTCTCAAAAATAGTACATTAAAATTCTGGAAAATGTTGTTCACTATGGTATAGCATTGCTACTGTAGTTTTAATGTAAAACCACTAAGAATGCACAAATTGTTGTTGTTTAGATAATGAAATGAAAAAGATTCTCTTAAATCATATGCACATCCAATTACTTTACCAAAATCCATTGCTATTTCCAGTTAGAAGTTTCACAGTCAAGAATTAGGATGTAATGGAAGTAAAGAATTGAGACAGGGCACTTAGATGTTCAGAAACTAATTCGCCTACATGTAATAACTAATTCAATATAGATTTGAGAATAAAATATAATGGTTCATGATGTGCTTAAAATCACATTAGATAATCCTGTGTTTCTCCTTGACTCCTCTGCTCTGTAACAAATTTATACCAGATATGTCCGACAGTAAACCATATTTACTGACAGATTAATAGCAATAGCACCTCACTCTTCAGGTCTTTCCCTGCATTGGGTTTATATTGGATATGACTTATGTGTATTTGAGTGTTAATGTAATCAATGATTCGGATGAAGGGACCAAATGCATGCTTGCTGTATTAACTGATGACACAAAGATATATAGGAGACTAAGGACATATGGAACCTGCAACTTTATTTAACCATTTTGGAACCATCATCTCAAATCCCCCTGCCTTGTTTCCTTTCTCCAGACCTTCAAAAACCTCTCAAAACATACAATATAAATTTTAACGCAATACTTATGTGAATGTAGAGCTGTGAATCACTGCTGTGAGGAAGACATAAGAGGTCTGCAAAGGAATATAGGCAGTTTATTGTGTGAGCAATAGTTTTGTAGATGGAGTATAATGTGGCAAAGTGTGAATTTGTTCATTTTTACAGGACAAATAGAAAAATAACACATTAATTAAACAGAGAGGGATTGCAGAACTCTCTGGTATGAAGGGATCTGCATCTCATCCTACATAAATCACAAGAAGTTAGTATCAGAGTACGACAAATTAATAGGAAGGCAAACTGAATGTTGTTGTCTATTGCAAAGTGAAAGAAATATAAAGGTAAGGAAATTTTACTTCAGCTACATGGAGACATTGGTGAGATCACATCTGGAGTGCAGTGCACTGTTTTAGTCTCACTTCAGAAAGAACATAATTGCATTAGAAGTAGTTTCAATGAGAGTTTGGTTTAAATCCATTGGAGTTACAAGAATGAGAGGTGATCTTATTGAAACATATTAGAGCCTGTGCGGACTTGACAGGGTAGACGTTAGGTTATGTTTCCCCTGATGTGCAAAACTTAGACATCTCCCATCTAAAGTAAAATTGAGGAGATTTTTTTTCATTCAGAAGGTGGTTAGTCTGTGAAATTCTCTTCCCTTGAAAACATTGATCTCATTGAATATTTTTAAAACTGAGTTGTTTTTTCTTGAGAATTTGTGGTGAACTATTCTGTGCTGTTCCTGGAACTACACCAGTACATCGATCAGTCTCAGGAATGAAAAAGAATAGATGGCCCTGGCAAGAATAATGAGCTTGCTAATAAAATAATTTCACTGCATCTAAAAGCTGGAATTAAGAATCTAATGATGACCGTGAATCCATTGTCGATTGTCAGGAAAAACCCATCTGGTTCACTAATGTTCTTTAGGGAAGAAAACAGCCATCCTTACCTGGTCTGGCCTACATGTGACTCCAGACATACGGCAATGTGGTTGACTCTAAACTGTCGTCTGGGTGATTAGGGATGGGCAATAAATGCTGCCCAGGAAGCAATGCACTCATCCTGTTAATGAATAAAGAAAAAAATCATGATTTAGGCTGATGTTTCCAGTTGGAAACACCCTCTGGAGTCACTTCTTGAATAGTTAATAGATCTGACTTGATGAGATCACTAATGTTGGAGGGCAGTTCAACATTCAAAACAGCTTTGAATCTAATCTGACTTCTTAAATTATTCAATTTAAATACTATTCGATACTATTCTGGTTCCATGGCCAAGGCTTTCAAAGCAAATTTTGGATCTTAACAGTACGTTTCTACAATCTTTAAATGTAACTAGGCAGGAAGCATGCTGAAGTTCCAGTTAGTGGTGTTCAGTACCTTAAAGTGGAGGGAGCTGTCAGTCAGGTGTTAACAGCAAAGGAAGGTGGCAGCCATGTTGGGGCCTGCTGCTACCATGCTAAGATTGTCAGGATGAGAAATCCTTGAGAATGAGAACAAACAAACTAAACTGTACATTCTGGCTCAAATTACATGGTGACCTGATAACTTGCACCAATGAAACATAGAGATTTATTTAGCCTCATAGTAATCCCAATGTGATTATTTACCAAAATAAACATGAATATTTGCATTCCGAACCCGACATGCCCAAAAACAAGTTCCTGAAAGAGCTTTGAGGCCATTAATTATTGATGATTGGGCTGGCCATTCTGTCTGCCAACACTTAGGAAAGACAAGACTGTACATGGGCATCAGGATCCCAAGTTATCCTCCAGGATCATGGTTTTTAAATTTTACTTCAACAAGTTCCAAACCCACCAACATTTTAAAATTCAACATTATTAACAGAATTTTTTTTCAAATAACTATAGATATCTATGAGTTTGAAATGATGATATACAAATTTATTGGGTTTAATATTTTATTGCAATATCCTTTTAACATGAACCTATAATGGCAGATACTGGTCACGAAAGATTCTGTCAGTGTGGCTTTCATTCATTACACCATATAATTTGTCCTTTTTACTTGCCTTGGAGAATGCAGGTGAATGCCACAAAGGCCCAAGCCATGATGGAATCCTGCCATCTTGCAAACAGAAGTCAGATAGACGGTATCAGAATAATGTTAAAAATTATTGAAATTATTTACCATGATTGTTTGGAAAATTAAACAGCCTTCCAGTACTTGTGTCTTCATCAGCCAGATTTTTAATTGTTCACAATGAAACATTGGCCTGAAAGTGTTGTAATGAATATACAATGTCTTCTTTATTCTTCGCTGCAAACTTCACTCCTTGACATTGACTCCGTCCATCTATGTAAGAGCATAAAAATATTAAAAATGAGAGGAGGAGTTAGCAATTCCACCCCTTCAGCCCGATCTGCCATTTGATATAATCATCGCTGATTTCTTTTCGGCCTCAACTTCATTTTTCTGCCTTGTCCCCATAAACCTTCAACTCATCCATTAATACTTAAAACTTTGTCTACCTCCTTCTTAAAATTTACTCAGTGACTCAGCATCTGCTGCACTATTGGGTAATGAATTGTACAGATTCACAACCCTTTAAAAGAAGTAATGTCTCCTCACCTCTGTTTTAAACTCTACTCTATTCCTTTCACAATAAGTGCCAAAATTCCATTTGCCTTCCTTATTGACTGCTGGACCTGCAAACTAGTTTTCTGCAATTCATGCATGAGGACACCCAGATCCCTCTGCATTGAAGCACTCTGAAGTGTCTCTCCATTTAGGTAATAAGTTGTTTTTCTATTCCCATGACAAAAATGGAAATCCTCACAATAATCCTCATTAAGCTTGGATCTCTTCAATGTGAAATCTCCCTGAAAGTTGCTCAAAGCTGACAGGACCATTTTCAACAACAACAAAAACAAAGTTGCTGAAAAAGCTCAGCAGGTCTGGCAGATCTGTGGAGGAGAAAGCAGAGTTAACGTTTCGGGTCCGGTGTCCCTTCCTCAGAACTCAGGACCATTTTCAATCTTGGTTTCTTAATTGATACTGTGATTAGCTACAAACCCCTTATCTGCTCCATCACCAAGACTGCTTAACTTCACATTTGTAGCATTGCCAATCTGTCCCGGACTTAGCTCATCCACTGCTGAAATCCTCATTCAGGCTCTCCCTCACCCCCTACCTCTTCTAGATTTGGACTATTCCAGTGCTACCCCCAACACCACATTCTTGCATCTACAATGAACTTGAGGACTCTAAAACTTAACTGTCTGTATCGTAACTCTTACCATGTTCCTTTTATCCATCATCCCTGTGCTCACATATTGGATCATTATATTGGATCCTGTTTAAAAAATACGATAATTTTAAAATTCTCATATTTGTTTTCAAATTGATCTGTGGACATGCCCTTCCCCATCTCTGCACTCCCTTGCAGCCCTTCAATCCTCCAAGATCTCTGCACTACTCCAATTTTAGCTTTTTGTCCATTCCCAATTTCATTGCTGCAGTATTGGTAGCCATGTCTTCAGCTGCCTCAACACTAAGCCCTTGAATTCCTCTTTTAGCCTTTCTGCCTCTTTACATCGCTTTCCTCCCTTTCAGATGGTCCTTTGAATAATCCTTTTAACTAAGGATTTAGTTGTTTCTCTTAATATGTCCTTACATGGTGTGGGGTCAAATTTTGTTTCATAATCTGCCTGTGAAGCTCCTTTGGATATTTTAAAGGCACTAAATAAATGCTATGTTGCTGCTTTTTTTGTTAACTATGCCAGTTTTTCCCCAGATCCCTTTTTTCAGAAATCTTCCTTTTTCATCTGTCTACCCCATTTTCCTGCTCAGATCTCACCTTTTACCTTCTTCTTGAAGTAAGTCCATCTTCCCTGACCTTACATGCCATGTACTAGCCTCTGTTTTTGGTAGATCACTTTCTACATTTTACATGACTCACCACCATGTGCATTTCTTCCAATCTATCCCTTCCTGTTTCACAGAGACCATTACTCCTATTATTCACAGGGAATGTCAACTGTAAAGGTACAAGACCTGAATACATTGTCTCCAAGTCGCTCTCTGGCCAAAGATAATAGATGGTCCTAGTTAACTTTAATTTGGACACAGTTTAGATTTTAATATTAATGAAAGAGACAGAATAACAGGGAAATTTTTAAAGAGCTGAAAAGTGAAGTTCGTTTTGTATCGATTTCATTTACACTGCAGACATTGTGAATCTAAAATTTCAGATTATATCTGTTCTCCACAGTGGTCTCATTCTAAAATTAGCTTGAATGATTAGGCACCAATGAGAATTAAAATGTAATTAAGTTAATGATTAAACTTCACATGCAAGCAAATCATGATAATAGACTATTGGCACCAGATAATATTTTAAACTCCCATTTTCCCTATATATATTCTCTCATTTCCGCAAGTGCCATCTCATTTCCTGTTAGCCAGTGATTATGGAACTTTAAAATTTGTAAAAGGAGATAACGCTCCTCAGATAGCAAAAACGCTTGGTCAAAGATTTGGATAATGTGAGTGAATAGGCCAGCAAAGGGCTAGCATTCTTAGATTATGTCCACAATTTTTTGCAGCTGTATGTGTCAAGTCCAACAAGAAAGGAGGCATTGATAAACTTAGTTCTTGGGAATGACATGAGTAATTCAAGTGTCAGTCGGGAACATACAACGGCAGCAATCATTTTACCATAAGGAAGGCGATGGCCTCGTGGTATTATCACAGGACTGTTAATCCAGGGACTAGAAAACATTTTGGGGACCCGCATTCAAATGCCACCACGGCAGATGGTGGAATTTGAATTCAATAAATATCTGGAATTAAGAATCTAATGATGACCATAAATCCATTGTCAATTGTCAGGAAAAACCCATCTGGTTCACTAATGTCCTTTAGCGAAGGAAACTGCCATCTTTACCTGGTCTGGCCTACATGTCACTCCAGATCTACAGCAATGTGGTTAATACTTCTGGGCAGTTAGGGATGGGCAATACATGTTGCCTGGCCAGCAATGCCCTCATCCCATGAATTAATATATGATGGTGAAAAATGGGGGTGAACAATCCACCGTAAGAATTATCTACTGGCAGAGAGATACCTTCAGTGGGGCAAGAATAGAGTTTAGTTGGAACAACAGAAATCAAAGATTGATAAGGAAAACAACAGCTGAACAATGGACGACCAACAAAGATGAGGTGATTGGGCACCATCAAGGTATATTCCCTCAAAAGGGAAAGGGAAGGCAAACAAATCCAGAGCTCACAGGATGATGAAGGAGATAGAAATTAACTTAAAGAAGAGAAGGTGTGTTAGTGACATGTATCAGGTAGAAAATATAGCTGTGAGCTAAGCTGAATGCAAATGATGTAAAAGAGAGTAGGGAAAGCAAATAAAGAGTTGTGAAGGAGGAAAAAGTCAAAGTACTGGAGAAACTGAGCAGATCTGGCAGAATCTGTGGTGAAAGAAAAAGAGTTAATGTTTCAATTCTGGTATGACTCCTCAGAACTATGAAAAAAGAGTAGTATCCAACAGCTAAGGACATCCTAAAGTCTTCTATAGCACATAAGTAGTAAAAAGGTGGTAAAAAGAGGAGTAAGGCCAAAAAGAGACCAAAAAGGGTCCTGGATACAGGAGGTATGGCAGGGATATTAAATAAATATTTTGCATCTGTATTTACCTTTGATGTTGCCCCGGCCATGGTGAAAAAGGAGGATGCCCAGTCACTGGAAGGGCTTAAAATTGATAAAGACTAGGAATTGGATAAACTGTCAATAACTAAATGATAATGTTCCAGTATCAGATGAGATGCATTCAAGAATTTTGCATGATATGAGAGTGGAAATTGAGGGGAATTGACAATCATCTTTAAATCTTCCCTGGGCTTGGGTGGTGCAGAAAGACTGAAGTATCATAAACACTATTCTTTGCTCAGAGAAGATTGTGAAGATAAACCTACCATTTACAGGACAGTAAATCTAACTTCAGTGGTGGGGAAACTTCTAGAAATAATTATTCAGGATAAGATTAATAGTCACATAAAAAATGTGTGTTAATTCATAAGACAAGCATCAATTTGTTAAGGGAACACCTTATATAACTAATTTGTTGAAGTTTTTTTAACATGTTACAGAGAGAATGGATGAGGTGAAGATTGTTGATGGTGTCTGCATGGATTTCCAAAGGGCTTTAGCTACTGAACTATACAAAAAAAACTTGTGAGAAAGTTGTAGGTCAAGGAATAAAAGGATAATAGCAAAAGGCATACAACATTGGCTGAGGGATAGGAAACAGTAATGGATAATGGATAGGCTCTCTTACCTGTTGAAACTTGTATGCTAGTTTTTTATGAAATAGTCATGAGGACCCCCAAATTCTTCTGTGCTGCATCTTTCTCCATTTAAATAATATTCAACTCCTCTATTCTTTCTGTCAGAATGCATAACCTCACATTTTTCCACATTATGTTCCATCTGCCAAGTTTTTGCTCATTCACTTAAACAGTCTACATCCCTTTGCAGACCATTTTGGCTGAATCTTATGCTTCTTTTTGGCTAAGCTAGAACTGCATTGAATTTTTGGATGGTTTTTAACTGTGAGGCCTAACTGGTTTACTCACTGTACCTTATCAAACTTGATGCATTATTTACCCTGCCCTCCCTATTAGCATTCCTCATGCCTGATGTTTGTCCTTTCTTACTCCATATTGTTTACAGAACAACACAGATGTGTGCTGAAAGACCAGCAGCCCTTGCACCATCTTTAAAAGGCCACCATTCACCTTGACGAGCTCTGGCATTCCAAAGCTGTCCTGCTCATTAAAGGACAGAGTTGACACATGACAGAGAAGGGGAAGATGACACAGCAATTCTGCAGCAGGGATCCGGAGGTCTTGGGAGGTGCAAAGGAGGTTTGCCCTCTTTCCAGAGGAGGCATGCCACCAACCCTGCCAACCTTGCCCAAGGTTGTCACCCAGGTCAGTGCCTTCTAAATTGGTTGAAATGTGGGTGTCAACTAGATCCTTTCTCTCCCTCTCCAAGTTCCTTTCCAACCCTGAGGAGATGTCCCTACCCCTGAAACTGAGTGGTGCTGTATTCAGTTCACTCATCCTCCCTGCAGTCCCCTGTTTCACTCCACACAGCTTGCAAGAACCTCTTCATTGTTGGACAATTGCAGGCACTGAGGTTTCTGAAAAGCCACCTTCTGGGTCCCCATGTTTGCCTCACCTGTATTCGCACCCTATGGTGTCTGTCCACAGATGAAGTTGAATTATCTAATGTAAGGGCAGCGACTGCTTCCTGGATCAAAGTCTACAGGAAAACTTCCCCTTTCTTGATGTGGGTGCAATATCTGTAGTTCAAATTCCATATCCTCAGCTTGGATCTGATGTTACACGAGCTGCACAAGTGTTTGCACTGGATCACTTTGGTGTTCAGCAGCTCCTATATGATACAGGTACAACACATGAATACATATTCTAGGTTGATTAGTAAAGCTCAAGAATACAAGACATGGGAGGTCATGCTGTAAATATACTTATAAGAATCAAAGTGAGTAATGCATCAAATTTGAAGAGACTAAGAAACACAGTGAAATAGGATAACATCGACCACAACACCATACAACCCTGCCATGGCAACCACTGCAAGATATGCCAAATCATTGACATAGATACAGCCATCACATGTGGGAACATCACCCACCACAAATATGGCAGATACTCATGTGACTCGGCCGATGTTGTCTATCTCATACATTGCAGGGAAGGATGCCCCTAGGCATGGTATGTTGGTGGGGCCATGTATGACAACGGATGAATGGACACTGCGTAACAATCGCCAGGCAGGAATGTTCCCTCCCAGTTGGGGAATACTTCAACGGTCAAGGACATTCAGCCTCTGATTTTTGGGTAAGAGTCCTCCAAGGCAGCCTTTGAGATACACAACAACGCAGAATCGCCGAGCAAAAAGTGATAGCCAAGTTCCCTACCCATGAAGACAGCCTCAACCGTGATCTTGGGTTCATGTCGTGCTACGTGTAACCTCACCACACTGTTCTGTACCTGTAAAATCTTCCTTACTGTCCTGTTTTGACATTATCACCTTGATAGCTTGTTATGATCTCTCTATCTTAATTAGTTTGTACAGTTTTGGATTACTTATTACTTTGGTTAGACCCTCAGCATGCAATTCTTATACCTATCGTGTTATTCCAGCCTTTTCAATTGTCTCCAGCACCACCTTATTTTTAATTTTTTGTAATTATCTCTCTGTCTTAATTAATTAGCTTATGGGTCATCCTTTCACTTGTTATTCAGCTGTTGACTCTTTA
Source organism: Rhincodon typus (assembly GCF_021869965.1). NCBI lineage: Eukaryota > Metazoa > Chordata > Chondrichthyes > Orectolobiformes > Rhincodontidae > Rhincodon > Rhincodon typus. Next base: position 59,094,844 of record NC_063333.1, on the reverse strand, counting down.
CTCACACCTCTGACATTTTTCATCACTTGCAGAGACTTATTATTCAACCTGTTGACATTCCACTCACACCATTCGCATGATGTTTTGATCTCTTTGCTATAAATGCTGTGCCTATGTGCCTCTTGCACTGATGAAGGGGCAGCTTATGATACATAATAAGATGAAGTATGTCACTTTTATCCCCTCAGGTCCAAGGCTATGACATCAGGCTGAGAATATAAGCATATTTCTTAAAGGTAAACTAAAATACTGACTATAAGACATAACACAACAAAAATTTTCAAGACCTGAAAGGGTTTCCAAAAATTGGATAGCCCATGCCCTCTATTCACTAAGCAGCCAACATAGTGAAAATTACCAGGTACCTACTCCTGATAAAATGCAGGTTCAGGAGCCCCATTTGATCCCAATGTTAGGACCTGACCAAAAACTCCAAATACAAATTCCTGCCCATTTTTCCCTAAAAGTGCACACATAAGTAAATAAAACCATGCTAACTGAAAATAAATAAAAACATTTTGTGCCTATTTATAGAGGCATGGGGTATAAAACAGTTATTAGACCATAGTTTGAACACTATGTATAATATTGGGCATCTAACATAATTGTCATAAAAGTCATATATTGTAGAGGCATCAAAGTAATGTCAGTAATGGAAAACTATTGTCATGAGCAGAAACTTGACCTACTGAGTCAATTTCCACTGGCACAAAAAGGCTTGAGATGAGGTTTCTCAATTTATGAATGATTTTGTTGAAGTAGGAATCATCTTGCCGGAGCTGAGGATTTAATGGTGAGGAATATCATTTTAAGAGGGTGAGGATAGTGCTTAGCTACAATTTCTTTACACAATGGGTTACTGGAGCATGAAACACTTTGCACGGAGGATAGTCATGATAGACAACATGGCATCTTTTGTGGAAAGGTTGAATAAATATTTGAAGCAGGAAAAGATACTGCACTATCTAGAGAGTAGAACAGTGGGAGCAGTTTCAAATTGCTCAAGTAAACAGCTAAATAAGAATCAAAATGAGTAATGCATCAAATTTGAAGAGACTAAAACACAAAGCGAAATAAATCAGCATGACATAACCTCTGGTCTTTCAATGTTGATGATTCTATCCTTAAGTTGTTCAAAATTGGTCATATTTGAATGAAACTTTGTCTGCTCCCCCTCTTACTGATTCATTTAACAATCCAAATCTGAGCCTGATCATGTATTCTGTTCCCGGGCAGAGAATAGTTAAATCTCTCAGTCTGAAGAAAAAGTGAATGAAGAAAGTACTTATTTAGTGTCTCTCAAGACCTTAGAATATCATAAAGAGTTTTAGCACCATTGAACTACCATTGTGATATAAGAATATTAGCAAGTAGTAAATGTAATAGTCAGAAGAAAAGAGTTACAGAAAGATTTCCTGTATGCTTTCAGTGCAATCGAGCTATTCAACCTGATCTCCTGACATATATCCATGCTGATTTTACACTAATGGAGAAACCTCAATGCCACAAATTTTTGGGGTGGCACAGTGGCACAGTAGTTAGCACTGCTGCCTCACAGTGCAAGGGACCTGGGTTCAATTCCACCCTCAGGCGACTGTCTGTGTGGAATTTGCACCTTCTCCCTGTGTCTGTGTGGGTTTCCTCCCACAGCCCAAAGATGTGCAGGCTAGGTGGATTGGCCATGCTAAATTGCCTGTAGTGTTCAGGGATGTGTAGATTAGGGGGATGGGTCTGGGTGGGATGCTCTGAGGATCACTGTGGACTTGTTGATCTGAAGGGCCTGTTTCCACAGTGTAGGGATTCTATGGCCTATAATTCTCATTGATTTCAAATGGCAATGCCCAGTACTAAAGATTTCAATTCCAAGAGATCTGAGGACAATCCAGGACGGTTGATAAACCTACCTTAAAAAAAACACCAAGCAGCAGATTATTGTGTATATTGTGCATTTATGTGGAAAAGGCAGGAAAGTAGGGTTGAGAATGGTTGAGTGGAATTGATGGGCCAAAGGGCTAATGACAGGCTAACTTTGTAAAATGGTATGGTAAAATGTCTGAATTAATGGACATGTTTAGTTCACAATTTTTTTTTAAATTATACATACTTCTTTAAGTTAAAATGTCACTTTCAGTTGAAGCTGCTTGCCATATGTTTAGAATGAGACACCATGGCAGTACCATCTTAAGCTGTTCTGGGGGTAAAAGTTCAGTTCATATTTTACTATCGGGTCTTAAACATACAGTTAATTTAAAGGATTTCCAACAGGAAGTGTTCTTTGTTTGTTATTAATGTTGAGACTTTGTTGTATCTGTTTGCTTTTATTTAATGTTGGGTGTTCTTTGGTTTCAGAAGAGCAAAAGTGTTCTGTGAAGTCCTTCTGCATGTGGTTTACATGAACTGTAGTCCCCACTGAGCAACATTTCAGGTCCTGTATACTTTCTATGGGCAGAAAAAACTAGTGGATGAATTTCAGTTGTTTTATGACTATTCTTGTAAAAATAGATTTGGCACTCCACAATTTCATTAGATTAAGAACACTGTAGATTAAGTACGTCGCATGAACACAGTCAAAGAAGAAGAAGAAATTCATTGATTTGTTTTTTTAATTGCAGTAAAAATTGAGAACACAATAAGTACTGGATGCAATTCCCTAGTTGTGGCTGAATCAGCAAGTTGTACAGGAATATCTTGCCTCCCTTGCTTTTGCACTCTGTTCCCCTATTTATACAGCCATAACTGTTCTCTCAACCTACCATGCCATGTTGAATGATTTATGTATATATATCAGATCCCTCCGCTCCTGCACCTGCTTAAGAAATATATCCTTTGCATCTCTATGTTCTTCCCACAAAATGAATCGCTTCACGCTTCTCTGCATTTAAATTCATCTGCCCTTTCTCTGCCATTCTACCATCTGCCTATGTGCTTTCGAGTTTCTGCACTGTCCCCCTCTATTTCTTAATATTTCCGAGCTCTGTATCATCCACAAATTTTGAAACTGTGCTAATTTCACCTAGATCTAGGTCATTAATATATATCAGGAATAACAAAAACCCTAACAATGAAAACATCACTATTAATCTTCCTCCAGTCTGAAAACATCCATTAACCATTAGTCTCTGTTTCCAGTCACTGAACCAATTTCATATCCATGTTGCTACATTTCACTTAATTTCATGATCTCTAATTGTTTTTTCTTCTTCTTCTTCATTCACCTGTGGGACATGGGCATCACTGGTCCCTAGTTTCCATTGAGAAGGTGGTGGTGAGCTGTTTCTTGAACTACTGCAGTCCATGTGCTGTATGTAGACCCAAAGCCCTTAGGGAGTTCCAGGATTTTGACCCAGTTACAATGAAGGAACTGTGATCTATTTCGAATTAGGGATGGTAAGTGGCTGGAGAGGAACCTGAAGGTGGTGGTGTTCCCATGTATCTGCTGCCCTTGTCGTTCTAGATGGAAGTGGTAATGGGTTTGGAAGGTGTTGTCTAAGAACCTCTGGTGAATTCCTACAGTGCATCTCATAGATAGTACACACTGCAGTTATCGAGCACCAGTGATGGACGAATTGGATGTTAGTGGATATAGTGCCAATCTAGCAGACTGCTTTGTTCTGGTGGTGTCAAGCTTCTTGTGTGTTGTTGAAGCTGCACCCATCCAGCAAGCAGGGAGTGTGCCATCACACTTATGACTTGTACCTTGCAGATGGTGAACAGCCTTTGGGGAGTCAGGAGGGGAGTTACTGTCTGCAATATTCCTAGCCTCAGAACTGCTCTTGTAGCCACTGTATTTATGCGGTGAGTGCAGCTGAATTTCTGGTAAGCCCTAGGATGTTGATGGTGGGGATTCAGTGATGACAAAGCCATCAAGGGGCAGAGGTTAGATTGACTCTTATTGGAGATGGTCATTGCTAGCCATTTTTGTGACATGAACATTACTTGCCATTTCTCAGCCCAAGCCTGGATATAGTCTGGGTCTTGTTACACTTGAACGTGGACTGCTTCAGTATCTGAGAAGTTGAGAATGGTGCTGAACATTGGGCAATCATTGGTTAATTTTGCTCAAAAACACTATCAATTGCCTGATTGAAGTCCATGGGTAGGACATCAACAGAATTATCCTCACAAACCCTTTGTTACCTCATCAACAACTCAAGGGAGTTAGCTAAACATGATTTGCCCTTAACATATCTGTGCTCATTTGCTTTATTCAGCCCCCAGTTGCCCAAGTGACAATTAATTTTTTCCTCTACAATGGGGTAACGAAGCGTAGACTGGGTGACCGCTTCGCAAAATACCTACGTTCTGCCCGCAAAAAAAATCCTGAGCTTCCAGCTGCCTGCCACTTCAACATATCACCCTGTTCCCTGGCCAACATCTCTGTCTCCTGTCTGGATGTGTTGTGACACAATTCTGTTTTGATTTTAAAGGGTATAGTCTGGGAATTCCATTGTACAAAATTAGCATATGAATACTTATTCTGTAATTATTTTATTATCTGAACCCATTAGAATGAAATTTTCATGCAAATCTGATATGCTTTCATTCATTAGGATGGCACAGAATAATTTCCAGTCTTGCATTCATTTTTGTCTCCTACTGCAATGGCAAAACAATTGAGTTATTTTGTTTTTCTGCGCGCACATTATGATCATTAATATGAATCTATCCTCTGTTTGAACTTCCACTGACACTGCTTCTGCTGGCTTTGATTTTGCTTCCAACATGTTTGATCACCCCATTTTGGACCTTTTTAGAGTGTTTTATATATTATTACAATTAATTTCAATCACATTTCACTCTTTTTGTATTTCATGCGTGATTGTCCGACATAAAATGGAATAGTGAAAATTAATGTGCACAGACATTCAAACTGGCAAAATTCGTAAATGTGTTTTATTGCTAGTTTTATTATTTAGCCTGTTCATTTTGGCCCTTTTATCAATGCATGACAGGATTGCAGCCTGGCAGTAGTTTGTTTGTTGTCCAACAGACCTTCAGGAACAGGGAGTACAAAACAATAAAGCATTCAGAGCTGTTAAATGGCATAAAGATATTACTGTTGTCATGGTAATTCCACAATGGTGGATGCTGTCATCTTTTGTTTCTGTAGAAAGAAACTGAAACAAGGTGAGTATTTCTTTCATTAAATTTGAATTTTGTCTCAAATTCAGGAGGAAAATGTTTAGTTTTATTATATCTTAATTCCATAAAGTTCCAAAAATCTGTACTTCTCATTATTACCAATTGAAACATCTTTTTTTTTACTAATCTCCAATGGGCTGATTTCATCTTTGTGTTTTCAGATCCACCACCCATTAGATTCCACTGTCAATGTTCTTTTCTTACTGCCAATTTTTCATCACCACCAAAAGTGAAAAAGTTGAGCTAACCTCTACCTCTTCCTTCCAATGGGTGATGAATGATTGAGTGGATTGCTCGTTGTAGCAGAAAGCAAGTCTGGGGTATTAACTCAATAATCTCATGGGTGGGTTTTCACAGTGAATTGGCACAATGGAAGTCTGTCTCATTTTGGCAGTGCAATTTCAAGATGTCAGCCAGGGGTCCACTTAAAGCAGCAATGAACTGCTTAAGGGAATTTGTATTGTTTTCTGGTTCCTGGAAATATTTTCCTGGACAACGAAGGAGAATTTTAGCAATGTCAAGAAGACAGGCTCCTCAGAAACTTCTCTTAAAGTCTCGCAGGCAGAGTTGAAGGAAGGAGGAAAGCCCTTTAACTAAATGGGATATTTGAGGGGGCATTGGGGAGAATCAGAGAGATGAGAGAGTCAGAGTGAGACCAGTGGAACAGGCAAAAGCAGAATCAAGATAAAAGGATTGGTAGAGAGCATCACTACAATACCAACAAGATAGGTGAGAGGACAGTGGAAATAAATGAAGGGGCAGAGAAAGTGAGAGACATTGTGAGACCAGTGAAAAAACAAGGGGAACCATCAGAGAGACAGAGACATTATAAGACAGATGGGATTGGTGAGACCACAACAGGGCTAGACGGAGGCACTGCAAGGTCATTGGGAGAGGTGAATGTACAGCAGTGCGAGAGAGAGAGAGAGAGTCACCGTGAGACCAATGGAAGAGGTGAGAACATAGCATTGAGAGAGAAGGAGTCATAGTGAGACCAATGGGAATCTCCAAAGAAGATCAAAGTGTGGTATCACAGGAAACAGAGTAAGTGACTAATTGGTGAGTATATTTCTTTTTTATAATCAAAGGTCAGCTACTTGCTACAATTAGTATGTACAAAATTAAGAATTTTATTCAGGTCAAATGTAGCCAGGGAATTAGTATGATTGTAAGCTCAGAGTAGGCCTAGAGGTGCTCTTTGAAATAAACACATTGAGCAGCACACTAACAAGTTTGTGAAAAGCAAAATATAGGGTTTTGTTTAGCTTACAGCACAGACAGATATCTCCAAGCTGCTGCCTGTGCCATGTGGCACTTCAGGGCACTTTATGTGTTCTGGCTGGCCATGTGTGTGGGAAGAGGCTTCATTTCCCGAGCATGAGAAGGAACTGGAGTCACTGGAAAGTATTGGGGAGGATGAGAGTTTCCTAAATCGTATGTTCCAAGCAATATGAGTTCAAGATAGTACGTGTGTGGCCATCAGGTGGAATAGAAAGAGACAAGTAGTACAGCTGAATTCAGGCTGTGCCATTTTCAAACATATGCCAGATGTGACAATAAGATGAAGGACCATAACCCAGCTCTTCTGAGAAAAGCAAAATGCATGGTGGGCAATAAATATATGAATCCTTTATCCTTGCTTTTGTTAGCTCTTAGTTTGTCTGCTTTCCTTACAGTCTTAACAGCTTCAAATCTCCATTTTGCTGCCTATATGGTAACTTCTAATGTATACCACATCCATCACCCCAATTCTAACACATTTAGATAGATATAATGGATTGTTTGCAGTAGGCAAGTCCTGGCCTTTTAATTTTTAATTGCTTCAATATAAGCAATGCCAGATGAACACTTATCATTAAACTCAAAACATTGAACTGAATCACTTATGTTGATGCTGTTTGTGGGATCTGGCTGTGTGACAATTAGCTGAATCTGCATCCAGGGTCTGAAGAGTCAGGCACAACAAATGATCAGAATAGCAGATGAGGCTGAGCACATATCTCTAAGTGGAAAAAAAGATTGGGTAGTTGCTCTGTAGCATATGTTTCAACCTGCCGGGTTCATCAATATTTATGGCACCATGACAACCCTGTATTTTTGAACTAGGATCAGGAAAATATCTGATGAAGAGCCATTGGACTCAAAATGCTAATTCTGCTTTCTTCCCTTCGATGCTGCCAGACCTGCTGAGTATCGCCAGCAATTTCTGTTTTTGTTTCAAATACCCTTAACATTGTTCCTCTTTGACAGTTCATGAATAAACTTCACACGGCCAGGTCACATTGAGAGTGAGACACAGCCTGACAATATAGTTTAGTGAATTTGGAGGAATCCAGGAGGATTTCAGTGCAGGGGGGAAGAAATGCTTTTTGCTTGCATTTTTGGCTCATAGTTTGTGAGAACTCTGGATCTGTTCTCTATGTAGTTTTGAAGGATGAGGGGGAATTTGATTGAAACTTAGAGTATACTGAGAGACCAGATAGAGCGGACATGGAGAAAATTATTCCATTAGCAGTACAGACTAGGACCCATGATATTGATTTCACTCTTTAAGCACCTTCTCTGCAGTCATGAAATTGGTACTCTTTGCTCTGTTCTATTGCCCTTATGCACTTCATATGGTATGATCCACCTGTACTGCATGCAAAACAAATCTCTTCACTGTACCTAGGTACATGTGTCAATCATAAATCAAATCAAATCAAACCAAGGGCATAGCCTCAGAATGAAGGCACAACCCTTTATAAATGAGATGAGGAGGAATTTCTTCAGCCAGAGGGTGGTGAATCTGTGGAACTTATTGCTGCAGAAGGGTGTGGAGGCTGAGTTATTGAGTGTATTTAAGACAGGGGTAGATAAGTTCTTGATTAGTGAGGGGACCAAAGGTTACAGGGAGAAGGCAGGAGAATGGGATTGTGAAACATATCAGCCATGAACGAGAGGTAGAGTGTAAGCTGGGAATACTGCGGTGATTAACTTACCTCCTGACTCCTCAAAGCCTGTCCACCATCTACAAGGCACGAGTCAGGAGTGTGATGGAATATTCCCCACTTGCCTGGATGAGTGCAGCCCCAACAACATTCAAGAAGCTTGACACCATTCGGGACAAATCAGCCCGCTTGATTGGCACCACATCCACAAGCATTCACTCCCTCCACCACTGACGCTCAGTAGCAGCAGTGTGTACTATTTACAAGATGCACTGCAGAAATTCACCAAAGATCCTCAGACAGCACCTTCCAAACCCATGGCCACTTCCATCTAGAAGGACAAGGACATCAGACATAGGGGAATACCACCACCTCCAAGTTACCCTCCAAGTCATTCACCATCCTGACTTGGAAATATACCAGCGTTCCTTCATTGTCGCTGGATCAAAAGTCTGGAATTCCCTCCCTAATAGCATTGTGGGTCAACCCACAGCTGGAGGACTACAGCGGTTCAAGAAGATAGCTCGCCACCACCTTCTCAATGGCAACTAGGGATGGGCAAGAAATGCTGGCCAGCCAGCGACGCCCACATCCCACAAATGAACAAAATAAAATCTAGATTTGCTGCCAATACAAAAAATAAGTGTGAGGGCATATTACAACAAAAATATCTGCAAGGGAATATGGACAGATTGAGTGAATGGACAAAATCTTGGGGGATGAAGTTTAATGTGGGAATGTATGAAGGCCTGCGCATTTTTTAGGAAGAGTCAAAAGGCAGTTTATTATTTAACTGGAAAGAGACTCCAAAAATATTACTAAGGGGATTGGAGTTTAAAAATAGGGAAGCCTTGTTACAACTGTACAAGGTGTTGGTGAGTATGTACCTGGAGTGCTGTGTACAGTTTTCATCCCCATATTTTAGAAATGGTATACTGGCATTGGAGACAATTCAAAAATTATCGAGAACAGCTAGACAGGGTAGGCCTTTATTCATTCAAGTTTAGAAAAATGAGGGATGCTTTTATTGAAACATACAAGATTCTGAGAGCTAGTCGGGATAGATGGTGAGAAGATGTTTTAATTAGTGGGGGACTCTCGACCTAGAAAATATATAAACAAAAAGTTACATAATTCCGCGAGAAGATGTTCATTTAAAACTGATATTTGATGGAACTTTTTTCTAACAGTGGGTAGTTAACATTGGTAATTCTCTACCCCAGAGAGTTGTGGAGGTTGGATCACTGAAAATATTTAAAGAGAAGGCAGATAGATTTTTACAAATGTTTGAGAGTTGAGTGCATAATGATGACATAAAAAAGAGAAGTTGAAGAATGGGGAAAATCAGTCATGACCTTGCCAAATGGTGGCACAGTCTTAAGTGGCTGAATAGGTTTCTCTTGCTCCTATTTCTAATACTCTTATGTTCATGTATTCTATAGCTGAACAGTACTTATTTGCTCACAATCACAGCATTACTGTGGGCCTGAACTATTATTCATAATGGGTTCAGGTTATCTTAAATAAAAACAAAAAATGCAGTAAATACATTGCAGGTCAGTTAGTATTTGGGAGAAAGGTTAACATTTTGTAGAATTCTCACAAAGATTTCTTTTGACTTAGAGGACTCTCAAAAGCAAGAATCTTTAATATACAGTCTTGAATTTGACAAAATAGATAAAACTGTAATCTTTGGAAGATTTGCCCCAGTGCATGTTCTGGTTTACCATAAATTTACTTTGACCCATAAAGCATTGCGTTCACTCCTTAAAGTCAAAGACATATAGCCTCTCAAGTTTGCTAATAATAAAATGCAGCCTCACTGAGAAGTCTTCATTAATTTCTTCATGAAACAGTCATCATTTTATTGAGGAAAGTATGAAGCAGAAAGTTATTCGAAGAGGACAATCAATGTTTTCAATTGAAGCTAATTTGTTCATAACTCTTATTTTCAAAATTAGTCATTTTGTTTTTAAGACATTGAAGTAAATTTTTGCATATCTGATTGCAAACACATATAACCTGTGTTTACGTAAAAGATGCTGTGCCTTTTTGAATATCCTTTTCAGATATCATCAAAAGCAGATTCGTAATGACATGCTGAATAGCTCCTTTCCACGTTTGAGGCCCGCTGGCACTGAAGATTTTAACACAAATGATGTTGCTGTCATATGGAAATGACTGATGCATGCCAAACATAAACATGATCTTAAGAGTCACCAAGCTCAGTATGTTTGCTTTGAGACACACAGGTATAGGTACAGCAGTTACGACATAAAACATCAATCTGGAACACTGTTTTGTAATAATGACATTTGAAGAGATTTCTTCAGGGACATCAAATATGTCCTGATGGTTATCTTTGATGGAATCAAATGATGTTTTCTTAACAATTAAAAATGGTGTTGAAATACATCAGTTCACAAGGTATTTATATACATAATCTTAAGCTATTACCCTAGCCTCAGTATTAACATAATTATCTCTGAGGAAAGGTAAATTTACTATAGTCTTAGTGAGCTATAGGTCTGCTGTCTCAGAGAGAGGAGTGGAGGTTAGCCTGAAGGTTACAATAGAACATAGAATATAGAACATTACAGTGCAGTACAGGCCCTTCGGCCCTCGATGTTGCGCCAACCTGTGAAACCAATCTGAAGCCCATCTAACCTAAACTATTCCATTATCATCCATATGTTTATCCAATGACCATTTAAACGCCCTTAAAGTTGGCGAGTCAAATGCCTCGGGTAAGGGGACAGTTTTTGAAAGAGAGCCCTTCATAGCAACCTCAACCAGTAGGGGACTTGAATCCATGTTGTTAGTGCTACTTTGTATTACAAATCAGCTATCCAGCTTCACTGAGCTAACCAATCCCCACCTCTGAGTGGAAGGTGTTACACTGAAATCTTAATCTAAGGACTTGAGTGCAGAAACTAGACTGACAATAAGCTGATGGCAGGAAGCAGAGGGTAATGGTTGGAGGAAGTATTCTTCCAACCGGAAGTCTGTGTCAGAGAGGTCCAACAGAGGTCAGTGTTGGAAATCTTGCTGTTGTGATTTATATCATGGTTTACACTTGAAGTAGGAGGGTTGATCAGTAAGTTTGCAGATGATACAAAAATTGGTACGGTGGAAAATCAAGGAGGATAGTCTCAGGTCACAGGACGATATAGGTTGGCTGGTCAGATGGACTGATCATTGGAAAAAGGAATGGAATCCAGATAGATGTAAGGTGATGCACTTGGGCAAGACAACAAGGCAAGGGTATACACAATGAATGGTAAGCACTGAGAATCAGAGGGATCTTAGTGTGTGTTTGCACTGGTCCCTTAAGATATCAGGACAGATGCATAAAATGGTTAAGAAGACATTTGGAATACTTGCCTTTATTAGTCAACACATAGAGTTTAAGAGGTTGTGCTGGAAGATATAAAATGTCTGTTAGACAACAGCTAGAGTATTGTGTGAAGTTCTGGAATCCAAATTATATGAAAGATATGATTGCACTGGAGAGGGTGCAGAGGAGATTTATCAGAATGTTGTCTGGGCTGGAGAGTTTCAGTCATGAAAAGAGATTGTATAAATTGGGATTGTTTTCCTTCAAGTCGAGGAAATTGAAAGGGAACATAATTGAGTTGTATAACATTATGAGAGGCAGACAGGAAGAGACTTTTCCTCATAACATTTAAGAAGTATTTAGATGTGCACTTGCAATGTCAAAGCGTCCAAGGCTTTGGGCCAAGTGCTGGAAAAATTGGATTAAAATAGTTAGGTTGTTATTTTTGACTGGTATGGATGTGATGGGGTGAATGGACATGTTGTGTGCTGTAGATGTCAGTGACTTTATGACTGTATGAATATGATATTTTCGTAGACTACACATGGAGATGTTGGAGATTTGTTGGGTAAGACATTAAACTGGTCCTCTCAGCAGAAGATTTTATGACACTATTTTGACAAAAACACAGAGGATTTCTTCATGGTATCCAGTCCTACATCTCTCATGAACAAATACCACAGGACTAAAAATCAGGGTACTGTTCTATGGACATGGAGCCAAATCTCACCATGGAAATTAATGGATTTTAAATTCAATCTGGAATATAGAGCACATCTCAGTAATGATGACAATGTCAACTTTCATGGATCATCATAAAAAATAATCTTTTTCACTTACATTATTTCTTACCTTCAGGGAGGAAATTTGCCATTCTTATCGAGTCTGACTAACATGTGACTCCAGACACACAACGTTGTGGCTAACTCGCAACTGCCCAGAATCCCACTGATTTCAGGGGAATAAATCCTTGGCAGTGATGCCCACATTCCCATGGAAAAGTAAAGAAACAAAAAGTTTCCATTGACACGGGTAATCTGGTGATCTTGTGCATCTAGGTCGGCTCAGAGCAAGTGAGCAATTTGAGAGCAAGTAAAAAGCCCAGAAATGCAGCCTGGTCCAGTCCAGGAGTTGGGTATGTGTCTCTGAGTGAACAGTATCCTTGCAGCAGCATCACAATGAAAGTTGCACCCTGTAAGTGGATCAGGGATATGCCATGGGGTGGAGTGGGTTCTTTGAGTCTGGAATACATCAAATGTATCAGGTGGTACAGTGGTTCAGTGCTTAGCACTGCTGCCTCACGGCACCAGGGACCAATTCGATTCCAGCCCCGAGTGACCGTCGGTGTGGAGTTTACATGTTCTCCCTGTGTCTGTGTGGCTTTCCTCCCACAGTCCAAAGATATGCAAGTTAGGTGGATTGGCCATGCTAAATTGTCCATAGTGTTCAGGGATGTGTGGGCTAGGTGTGTTAGCTGTGGGAAGTGGGGGGCTGGGTCTGGATGGAACGTTCTTTGAAAGGGTCTGTGTGGACTTGTTGGGCTCAATGGCCTGTTTCCACACTGTGGGGATTCTATGAATACCAGCATCCATAGACATGAGATGTATGTGGTTTCCTTGTCAAGTTTTCCCAATGTGAAGTTTGTTTTGGTGAGTTTGGTAGGATGGAAGGCTGAACAGCAATGAGCCCACATCCATCACTGTCCCCACCCTGATCCTGAGCCCTCCCTGAATTAACTCCAAAGAGACTAGTATCATGTCATCAAGCATGTGGAAAGTCCTTGACACTGTTGTAGCTCGCTCACAGCCAGCTTTGAGATTGTCAGAATGTCTGACACTCCTCTTTTTATCTGTCAGCCAGGGCTCCCTGATTGGACCAGATTAGCAGCCCCATTCAGGGAATTCATATTCTACGAGGTTCCCCTGCCTGACCCCATTATAATCACTATATTCCTATTATCCAAGCCACTTAATCGTTCACCTTTTAGGGAATTCCCTCTCTTATGAGATTATGTACTTCCTACCAATGACCCTGCAAAATCACCTCCTACCGCAATGTGCCATTCCTCCATCACTGTCTATCCTCTGCCTAGTACTGGTAAGGTAATCCCAGAGATTTTACTATTAACATAACTGGCATCATGGTTTAGGCTCAATTCTTAAACACCATCCCTTCCTGTGAAAGCCCTCTCACCTGTAGCAGGGCTTTATGCTATGCTTCAAGGTAATACAATGACTAACATAGTTAGATACTTCCCTTTAATATCTCTCGGCTGGTGTGTTTGCAAATATACTGTTTGAAGCTGGTGGCTCCTTAGCGTCTTCCACTCTTTCAATACTAATGTTGGTGTAAACATTCCATGATTGTACACCTATAGGTCATCCACAACTATTAAATGTTGGCTTTGCTTGTCTTACCATTTCAATACATGATAAACTGGACTGTATTTGACTATCTTTGTAGCGTTCTCTTTCCTTTGTGCGTGCCTTGTCTGTTTTCTGAGCTGCCCAAAGTTTTCCGTCAGTTGCTGATAGTATTCTGGAAATTGGAGTTGAATCCCTTTCTTCAACAAAACTAAATCTTCTTTGTCTTCTTGTTCTTGAGAGTGTAACAGCTTTACTTGTGTCTTGCCTGGAACATATTATTATATTATCGTTTGGCATCAGCCTGAACTTGAAACTTTGTATTCGAAATGACATTTTTGTGATCTCCTTTGTTTCTAATAACGATACCTTATAGTCCATCTCAATCTGGAATCTCAATCCTGTGAGATAGTGTGCAAACATTTCACATCCTCGTGTACTTCCCAATGTTTCTTTCTCTATTATTATATATTTCTGTTCGGTGTCCATTATAGCAGTGAGTGTGAAATATACTGGTTTCCTTGTTCCATCAATTTTCATCTGGATAAGGACTGCTTCCAATCCTGTTGATGATGCACCCACAACTACTATAGCAAAACGAACCTGGATTATAATGGGCTAGCACATCAGTTCAGGCTTCTCCTGAAATGAAATTTCAACTTTACCGGGATGTAGAGTGTCTCATTAATTTTTCATTCTTTCTGACTGAGTTTTATTGTGAATTAACCATACACCTGAAGATCTGTATCCCAATACCTTAGGCTGTTATGTTTGCAGGTCAAACATTCACAGACTTCAACCATAGCAAGCCATCAGCCAGTATTGAAGTAGTCATACATGGCTTGAAATTAAAATTTATTTCAAATCTTTACGTTGATGATCTAGAAGATCTGTTGACTCTTTTTGATCTCAGTTATAACTGCTGTTTTAATTATTTTGTTCTTCATCCTTAATTTCTTCATTTCATTTTCTGGATTTGTTTCCTTTACCTTTGTTTCTGAGGTAAAGGTTCCCTACCCATCTGGCATCCTATATCCTGACACCCTACCTACCTGGCAATCTATGTACCTGGTACCCTGGCACTCCCACTCACCTTACACCCTACTCATCTGGCATCCTACCACCTGACACACTATCCCATAGGCAATTGGCATCCTACTTATTAGGCAAGGTAACAAGTCTACTAATATGGCCCCCAATCCTTCTAGCACCCTAATCTCACTTAGCTTATGTACATACTGTTTGATAGCAGCTGCCAAATTGGCTGTCTTTACATTTCCAAATACAGCAGCTGACTGCTGTGAAAAGGGGGCATGGTTTGCCTTCCCCCAACAATTCTTCCAATGAAAGAACTGTCAGAATGGAAGCACAGCTTTGTACTTCTAAAGGAGCCCTGATTGAAATCCCCTGTCAGACATGCAGATCTCCCTCCTTGTGTAAACAACAACAAGGGACAGAATGGCAATCTGCATGAAATTGCCACTGCTAACATTGTTATACGTTTTTTCAGCAGTATCTCTAAATTGTGGGTGTCTGCACAAATGCTCTTAGTGGTAACAAGGTGCAGGGCTGGATGAACACAGCAGGCCAAGCAGCATCATAGGAGCAGAGA
>NC_063333.1:59040705-59069460 GCF_021869965.1 Rhincodon typus | reverse complement strand
TCATCCTTTTTCTGATGAAGGGTCTAGGCCCGAAACGTCAGCCTCTCTGCTCCTATGATGCTGCTTGGCCTGCTGTGTTCATCCAGCCCTGCACCTTGTTGTCTCAGCTAGTGGTATATTCTCTTTCCTGAGGCATATTAATAAAACAACCATGATCTTACATCTCTCCTTCAATTGTTGTAGGCATTTTACTTCTGTTGATTGCTTACAAATGATCAGATTCATTGAATTTCATGTCACATCTAGTCTTGATAAGATTTAAACTCATGACCTCTTTGTTGCTAATCCATGCCATAGCGCTTGCTTTGTATATACTTTCTCTCTGACAATTAGTTATAACAACTAGAAAATTGAGAGAGCAGCACAACAGGCATGGTGACCTTCCTGCAGGAATTCTCTGAACTTTGTTTCTATTAAGCAAGTGTGAATACAAGGAATGCACCCTGACAAAACAAATGTTGTTTTTCTGATTGATTTCTACAAATTGCTATCTCGAGCTTATTGTTGTTGAAGCCATGAGTTCCAGTCACAATAACATATTAACATTATTCTGCCTAAAAAAACACATGAAAATAAACTTCAGCATTTGGAGATGTTACATTCTACTAAGTGTTTCGTTTGTAGTTTGTTTTTACGAGACTACTCTTTATTAGAAATTACTTTAATGAACATAAAAAAGAGCAGTATTAGTTGCCTGCATAAGACTTTCAGATTTAGAATAATTTCTTCATACTTTATTAGTGATGTGGCCTTAAAGTTTGGTTTCTTCTATAGTAATAAATTGCGATTACCATTGGGGCATGCAGTACTTGAGTAGGGATTCTGGTGGTGAGAGAGAGAGGTGAGAACACACAAGTGGACGTGCTTAGAGACCAAATTGTGAAGGTAGAGGTCATAGGTGTGGAAGACACTGTCACAGAAGCCTTGTTGAGTTATTGCTGCCATCCTATAGATGGTGCATTTCTACCAATGTATTTTGGTAGTGAGGTGAGTGAATGTTGGAGATTGTAGATGGGGTGTAATCAAGTGGGCTGGATGGTCCTAGATATTGATCTTGGTGATGTTTGGTGAAGCTGCACCCATCCAGGCATGTGGAGATTTTTCTATCACACCCCTGCTGGTGCCTTTTAGATAATAGATAGCCATTGGTGAGTCAAGAGTTGAGTTACTTGCTGCAGAATTCCTAGCTTCTGACCTGCTCTTGTAGCCACAGTACTTGTATGGCTGGTCGAGTTCAATTTCTATTCATTGGTAACCCTGACAATGTTGAGGAATTCCTGCAAAGACATCCTCATGCTGAGATGATTGGCCTCCAACAACCACAGCTGCTTCCTTTGTCTAGCTGTAACATCAACCAGCAAAGACTTTACCACCTCCCCCCCCCCACCCCCACTTCCAATTGACTGCAGATTTGTTAGGGTTCATTCATGGCCTACTTGGTCACATTTTTAAAAATCCTTAATCATTCATGGATGTGACTCACTGGCTGGACCAGCAGTTATTGCCCATCCCCGGTATCCCTTGAGAAGATGGTGGTAAGCCACTTCCTTGAAGTGCTGAAATCCATTTATTGTAGGTAGACATACCAAGCCATCAGGGAGAGTGTTCTAAGATTTTGACCCAGTAATCCTGAAGGAACGGCAATATATTTACAAGGCAGGATGCAGGTGGTAGTGCTCCCATATATCTACAGCCTTTGTCCTTCTAAATGGTAGTGATCCAGGCTTTGGAAGATGCTGTCTAAGGAGCCTTGATAAATCTCTGCAGTGCATCTTTTAAATGGTAACTATTTTTTGAGTTATCCAGTGTTTCTTATCAGCCATATGAAATATTTCTTTCATGCCTTCATGGGTAAACTCAACAGATTCTTTCTTAAACAAAACAAAGAGCTGCAGATGCTGGAGATCAGAAACAAAAACAAATTGCTAGAGAAACTCAGCAGGTTTGGCAGTATCTGTGGGAAGAAAGCAGAGTTAACATTTTGATCAATTCTGATGAAGAATCACTGGACTACAAATGTTAACGCTGCTTTCTTCCCGCAGATGCTACCAGACCTGCTGAATTTTTCTAGCAATTTCTGTTTTTATTTAAGATTCTTTCTTAACTTTGGGTTCCATCGTGAGTCTAGAAAGCCCAATGACATTTTCTGCAAGTTGTCCCTCGACTGGTTTCTGGGCTATTTATTCTCTGGGAGAGCAGAAGTGATGTTGTGCCAATTATGCAGGCTCAAAAACTGAACTTGTTGATTTTAAACAATGTACACATTTTCAATTTTCTTATGTTTGTTGCATTAAAGCGTAACCCCTAGCATTCCTATGCTTCTGACAGTTATTCCACCTACACTACATGATCTTATTTCTGAAGGCTGTAATTCTATTTCTTCAATCATGATAATTAGTCTGATAGGATAGTGACCTTGGGATTTGGATCAAACATAAATATAACAGATGTCCATTAACATAGACAAGTTCTGTTGAAATCAGACTGTTGGGATCATGTATTACCCCATCATGTCTCAAATATGTTTTCTAAAGGAGATTACTCCATCATATTTAGATCTTTGTGTGTGTGTAATCTCCTACTTTACTGCAGCTCTGTAAGTGGATGCAGCTTCTGCATTTAATGTTTGATTTTGAGTCAGTGCTGTATCTTTAGAACTGTTGTTTCCATCGGAGCTCAGACTTGTGTTATATATGGTTTATACCTGACCTTGAATCTGCTAGTAAGTATGATAACTTTTTCTATTTTATCTTAATATGCTTATTAATCTCATTTCTGAAAAGCTGCTTTAAATCTGCTGTTTTCTAGCTTTACATTCCTGTATTGACCCAATGTTGTTCTAACTTGAATAACTATAAAGTTTATTAAATTCTGCACCATTCTAACGTTGCAGTGTTTGCTATATTTGCCAGATGTTTCAACTCCATAATACTGTATAACACTATTAAATCATTCAATAACACTTTCAATTGCAATGTTGTTTGCTCTGTAGTGATTTATTGTTTTTAACATGTTTAAAGTCTGATTATTTATAACATTGTATCTCTGTGCTATTTAGACTCTTAGAATCATAGAGATGTACAGCACAGAAACAGACCTTTCAATCTAACTCGTCCATGCCAACCAGATATCCTAAATTAATTCAATCCCATTTGCCAACATTTGGCCAATATCCTCTAAACCCTTCCTATTCAAATACCCATCCAGATGCCTTTTGTCTCCCACAGTCTCCACCACTTCCTATGGCAGCTCATTCCGTACATGCATCATCCTCTGTGTGAAAAATATGCTCCTTAGGTCCCTTTTAAATCTTTCCCCTCTCACCCTAAACCTAAGCCCTCTCATTTTGGACTCCCCCACCCCAGGGAAAAGACCTTGTCTATCTCCCCTATCCATACCTCTCATGATTTTATAAACCTCTATAAGTTCACCCCTTAACCTCGGACACTCCAGGAAAAATAGCCTATTCAGCCTCACTCTGTAGCTCAAATCCTCCAACCCTGGCAACATCCTTATAAACATCTTCTGAATCCTTTCAAGTTTCACAACATCTTTTCTATATAAGGGAGACCAGAGTTGCAAGCAGTATTCCAAAAGTGGCCTAACCAATGTCCTGTACAGCCGCAACACGACCTCCCAACTCCTATACTCAAGGCACTAACCAAGAAAGGCAACCATCCAGACATCTTCTTCACTATCCTATCAACCTGCAACTCCACTTTCAAGGAACTATGAGCCTGCACTCCAAGGTCTATTAGTTCAGCAACACTCCCCAGGACCTTACCATTACCCTGATTTGCATTTCCAAAACGCAGCACCTCACATTGACCTAAATTAAACTCCATCTGCCACATCTCGTCCCATTGGCCCAGCTAATCAAGGTCCCATTGTACTCTGAGACAAACTTCTTCACTGTCCAATGCACCTCCAATTTTGGTGTCATCTGCAAACCTAATAAACATACCTCTTTTGTTCATATTCATATTATTTATATCAGACGAAAAGCAGTGGACCCAGCACTGACCCTTATGGCACACCGCTGGTCACAGGCCTCTAGTCTGAAAAGCAACCCTCCACCACCACCCTCTGCCTTCTACATTTGACCCAGTTCTGTTTTCAAATAGCTAGTTCTCCCTGTATTCCATGTCATTTAACCTTGCCAACAAGTCTACCATGAGGAACCTTGTCGAACGCCTTACTGACATCCATATAGATCATATCCACCGTTCTGCCCTCATCAATTCTCTTTGTTACTCCTTTAAAAAACTCAATATCCCACATACAATGCCATATAAACTATCCGCATTCAGTCCTTGCCTTTCCAAACACATTTAAATTCTGTGCCTCAGTATTTCTGCCAACAGCTTACCCACCACCGATGTCAGTTTCACCGGTCTAAGGTTCCCTGACTTTTCCTTACCACCATTCTTAAATAATGGCACCACATTAGCCAACCTCCAGTCTTCTGACACCTCACCTGTGGCTATCGATGACACAAATATATCAGCAAAGGGCCCACCAACCACTTCCCTAGCTTCCCGCAGAGTTCTAGGGTACACCTGATCAGGTCCCAGGGATTTATCCACTTTCATGCATTTTAAGCCGTCCAGCACCTCCTCCTCTATAATATGGACAATTTTCAAGATGTCACTATTTATTTCCCCACATTCTATACTTTCCATATCCTTTTCTACAATAAGTACTGATGCAAAATACTTGTTTAGTATCTCCCCCATCTCTTGCAGTTCCACACATAGGCAGCCTTGCTGATCTTTAAGGGCCCTATTATTTCCCTTGTTACACTTTTGTTCTTAATATATTTGTAGAATCTCTTTGGATTCTCCTTAACCCTATTTGTCAAAGTGATCTCATGTCCCTTTATTGCCCTCCTGAATTCCCTCTTAAGTTTAGTCCTACTGCTTTTATACTCTTCTAGGGATTCATTCGATCCCTACTGTCTATACCTGACATATGCTTCCTTCGTTTTCTTAACCAGAACCTCAATTTCTCTAGTCACCCAGCATTCCCTACACCTACCAGCCTTGCCCTTCACCCTGACAGGAAAATACTGTCTCTGGACTTTTGTTATGTCATTTTTGAAGGCTTCCCATTTTCCAGGCATCCCCTTACCTGCAAACATCCGGCCCCAGTCAACTTTTGACAGTTCTTGTCTAATATCATCAAAATTGGCCTTACTCCAATTTAGAACTTTAACTTTTAGATCCGGTCTATCCTTTTCCATCACTATTTTAAAACTAATAGAATTATGCTCACTGGCCCCAAATTGCTCCCCCACTAACACCACAGTAACCTACCCTGCCTTATTTCCCAAGCGTAGGTCACCTTCTCTAGTAAGTACATCGACCTACTTAAATTCCTCTCCATCCAAGCCCTTATCACTATGGTAGTCCCAGTCAACGTTTGGAGAGTTAAAATCCCCTACCATAACCACCCTATTATTCTTACAGATAACTAAGATGTGCTTACAAATTTGTTTCTCAATTTCCCGCTGGCTATTGGGCAGCCTATAGTACAATCCCTATAAGGTGATTATCCCTTTCTTATTTCTCAGGTCCACTCAAATAACTTCCCTGGATGTATTCCTAGGAAAATCCTCCTTAAGTACATCCGTAAACTGTTATCCCTAATCAAAAACACCACTCCCCTCTCCTTTCTAACCTTCCTATATCATCTATACCCTGGACCATTAAGCGTCAGTCCTGTCCATCCTTGAGCCATATCTCTGTAATCACTATGAAATCCTAGTCCCATGTTCCCAACCATGCCCTGAGTTCATCTGCCTTACCTGTTAGGCCTCTTGCGCTGAAATAAATTCAGTTTAATTTATCAGTCCTACCATATTCTCTGCTTTGTTCCTGCCTGCCCTGACTGTTTGAATTTCTCCTTTTCCCAACCGTTCCATTCTCAGATTGATCGCTTTCCTCACTACCTCCCAGGGTCCCACCCTGCCTTCCACTCACTCATTGAAATTCTCCCCAGCAGCTCAAGCAAATCTCCCTGCCGGTATGCGCCCCCTTCCAATTCAGGTGCAATCCGTCCTTCTTATACAAGTCAATTCTGCCTCAGAAGAGATTCCAATGTTAAAAAAATGTGAATCATTCTCCCCCGCATCAGCTCCTCAGCCATGCATTCATCTGCTCTATCTTCCTATTCCTACCCTCACTAGCTCATGGCACTGGGAATAATCCACATATTACTACCCTCCAGGACCTCCTTTTTAAATTCCTGCCTTACTTCCTATATTCTGTCCTCGGAATCTCATCCTTTTCTCTTCCTGTGTCATTAGTTCCAATGTGTACAATGATCTCCTGCTGGTCCCTCTCTCCGTTGAGAATATTCTGTACCGTCTCTGAGATATCCTTGATCCTGGCACCAGGGAGGCAGCACACCATTCTAATGTATCGCTGTCGGCTGCAGAAATGTCTGTCTGTGCCTCTGACTAGAGAATCCCTATCACAATCAATCACTTGGAACCTGGCATATCCCTCATTACATTACAGCCAGTCTCTGTACTAGAAACCTGGCTGTCAGTACTACATTCCCCTGAGAGTCCATCAGCCCCTACATTTTCCAAAACAACATATTTGTTGGTTTTACACACAGGAGCCTCCTGCACAATGTGCCTCCCTCTCTTATCTTTCCTGGAGATAACCCATTTACCTAACTGTATCTTTGGTTTATCTCTTTTCTTGCAACTGCCACCCATCACACCCCCTAGCTCCTGTAAATTCCTCATTGCCTCTAACTGCCACTCTAACTGATCCATGCAATCCAATAGGATTTGCAACCAGACACCCTTCTTGCAGACATAATCATCAGTAACATGGAAACTCGTCCAACTCTCACACATCTGACAGGAAGAGCACATCACTCTACCAAAGGCCATTTTTGACCTTAGCAATCTACAGACCCAAAAAAAAGCACAGTCTTACTGGTTTAAAAAACACTTCTCCAGGCTAACATAGTCCCAGTGTTTTATATTTTTAAAGTTTAATCAAGAGACTGATCTCAATAAAACATATAATCAAAAGGGGATTCACTCTACTCACTATTGTAGATTTACAAAAAAAAACAGCAAGGTTACTCTTGAAAAGTCACTTAGCTGCTCCCCTGCTGTGAGTTCTCCCACACAGGTTTCTCCAAGGTCAGTAAATTTTGCTGTTTGTTTACTTTTCTCAGGCGACTCAGATGTCCAGAGATACTTGAACTCAAACAGTAGAATAGTCAGCTTTGCAGATTCACTGCTGGGTCAGACAGCAGTGCAGGTTTATTTCTCTGTTTGATTCACTTCCTATGTGGTCACTGCCTTTGTCTGTCTTTCTCCTGTTTAAAGTGCCATTGTTTTGATCTTTTTTCCCCAAATTTCCAAAACAAATATAGCAGCTTATGAAACAGTAATTACTGCTCCTAGAATTCAAGGAAATCAGCTCCAGCACTAAGAATACCTCAAAAAAGAAGCAACTCTTATAGCCACAATTTTTTTCCCATCATCCATCTTGCTTAGTGGGCTTTATCATATTTTTCAAGGTGTTCTCACTTTTTTCCAGCAATAAGAATTATGACCATCCACTTTCTCTTGGATTTTCCCACATTCTGCTAACAAAGTAGAGTTTTCCTGCTTCTTCCTAGTAAAAGTGAGTTTTTTCCCCTTCATGGTCCAAAACACCAAGCATGTTTGTCCATTCAAATTTTTAAAGAAAGATCTCTGCTACAGCCTTTATAGAAATCTTCCTCTGAAAGTATAGCTTAATTACTGAGTCCTCACTCTTTTAAATATTTAACTTATCCCGACTTTTCACCATCTGCTAGACACTTTCATGAGGCTTCTTTTTAAATTTACTCATTTTCATATTGACTAAGTTCCTGATTCTCCAATTGAAATTTATTTCCTGTCCTTTCACTATTCCTTACAGCTGGGGCTAATGTAGCCTAATGTCAAAGGGAACAATGATTGCTGAAACGGATGAGAACTTTGTTTTACACTCATTTCCATTATTTCTATTCTGGACTCAACATGGTTTTTCATTATATCATTTTCTTCTTCTGTAACTTATTATCTAACTTTGACTGTTGCGCTCTTCTTTTGCTTCCTACAGAGCCTTCTTCATTTTGTCCTCTGTATTTTTAAAATGTGCTTTTCTCTTTTTCCTAGCCCACATTCTTGCTCCAGTGTTTCTTACCAATTTCTGAATGAAACTTTGCCTTTAGAGGGCTGAGCTTGCCTTTATGCTGTTTCTTCAGCTGCTTCAGTCTCTCTCTCAAATCTCTTTCTCTCAGTGGCTATATTTCAGCTGCCTATTGGCTGGCTTCAGCTTCTTAAAACAGTAATACTCTTAAAGGGTAAACTCACTTAGTTGTTTCTCTTTTTTTTTCCTTTCTGCTGTATCTGGTGGATTTCTCTCTTTGTATTGGGCATCATATTCACACCATTTTAATCATGTGGTATTTTCCAACTGGCACCTGCTGGCTCCTTGTGCTATTTGACACTTCTCCTAATACGTGGAACTGGGTAAGAGTTGTTTGAGGTAGTTCATTGCCACTAACCTGTCTTTGTCTTTGTTTTGTCTTGTGTGATTAGTGGTAGAGGAAATACCACATTGAATATCTACAGAAGATACACTGTTTGTTGTATTATAGCAAGAAGTACAACTATATTTGGTCATATATAATTACTAGAACCTTTAGGAGTTGATAGAGATACATCTGCTCCCTCTGAAAGCTGGAGTACAACTTCTTGTTTCCACCTGCAGTTTGTACGTAGAATGGTAAAGCCAATATAAAATGCCTAAATTAGCTAACGTAATACACACCTCCTCCTGTTAAGTTGCCCATCCCAACTTTTGCATTTGAAAGCAAGTCGGTTAGGATCATGCAATGAGCTTTTCAAAATATAATTTCTCATCTGACCCCACATCTGACCCAAACATTCACTTTCCAAGAGATTAAAATTATCTCCAATATTTAAGTGGAAAGAAACACACAATAAATTGAGTACTGTTATAACCTATTTAATGTATATTTAAGACCGTAAGACCATAAGACATAGGAGCAGAAATTAGGCCATTTGGCCCATCGAGTCTACTCCGTCATTCAACCATGGCTGATAAGTTCCTCAATCCCATTTTCCTGCTTTCTCCCCATAACCCTTGATCCCCTTGATAATCAAGAACCTATCTATCTCAGTCTTAAATGTACTCAATGACCTGGCCTCCACAACCTTCTGTGGCAGTGAATTCCATAGATTCACCACTCTCTGGCTGAAGAAGTTTCTCCTTATCTCCATTCTAAAGGGCCTTCCCTTTAATCTAAAGCTGTGCCTTTGGGTCCTAGTCTCTCCTACCAATGGAAGCCTCTTCCCAACATCCACTCTGTCCAGGCCATTCATTATTCTGTAAGTTTCAGTTCGATCCCCCCTCATCCTTCTAAACTCCAATGAGTATAGTCCCAGAGTCCTCAAACTTTCCCTATATGTTAAGCTTTCCATTCCTGGGACCATTCTCTGAACTCACTCCAGGGCCAATACATCCTTCCTGAGATATGGGGCCCAAAACTGCACACAATACTCCAAATGTGGCCTGACCAGAGCCTTATAAAGCCTCAGTAGTACATCCCTGCTTTTATATTCAAGTCCTCTCAAAATAAATGCCAACATTGCATTTGCCTTCCTGACTACTGACTCAACCTGCAAGTTTACTTTGAGAGAATCCTGGACTAGAACTCTCAAGTCTCTTTGCACTTCAGACTTCTGAATTTTCTCCCCATTTAGAAAATAGTCCATGCTTTTATTCTTCTTACCAAAGTGCATGACCTCACACTTTCCCACATTGTACTCCATCTGCCACTTCTTTGCCCACTCTCCTAGCCTGTCCAAATCCTTCTGCAGCCTCCCCACCTCCTCAATACTACTTGTCTCTCCGCCTATCTTTGTATCATCTGCAAACTTAGCCAGAATGCCACAGATTCTTCATCTAGATCATTAATGTATAAAGTGAAAAGTTGTGGTCCCAACAGTGACCCTTGTCAGCAGCTGCCATCCTGAGAAAGACCCCTTCATGCCCACTCTCTGCTTTCTGCCAGACAGCCAATCTTCTATCCATGCTAGCACCTTGCCTCTAACACCATGGGCCCTTATCTTACTCAGCATCTTATCAAAGGCCTTCTTGAAGTCCAGGTAGATAACATCCATTGGCTCTCCTTGGTCTACCCTGCTCATTTCTTCCTCAAAGAATTCTAGCAGACTTGTCAGGCATGACCTTCCTTTGATGAAACCATGCTGACTTTGCCCTATTTTACTATACACTTCCAAATATTCAGAAATCTCATCCTTTACAATGGACTCCAAAATCTTACCCACGACCAAGGTTAGGCTAATCAGCCTGTAATTTTCTGTCCTTTGCCTTACTCCCTTTTTAAACAGGGGTGTCACGTTAGCGATTTTCCAGTCCTCTGGGACCCTCCCTGGCTCTAGCGATTCCTGAAAGATCACCACTAATGCTTCCACTATCTCTTCAGCTATCTCCTTTAGAACATTGGGGTGTAGTCCATGTGGTCCAGGTGATTTGTCCACCTTCAGGCCAATCAGTTTTACTAGAACATTTTCCCTGGTAATGGCCACCATACTCAGTTATGCCCCCTGACTCTCTTGAATTTTTGGGAGTTTACTCGTGTCTTCCACCGTGAAGACTGACACGAAGCAATTATTCAGTTCCTCAGCCATTTCCTTGTTCCCCACTACTATCTCTCCACCATCATTTTCCAGTGGTCCAATGTCCACTTTTGCCTCTCTTTTGCCCTTTATGTAACGAAAGAAATTCTTACAGTCTTCATTTATATTACTGGCTAGCTTACCCTCAGATTTAATCTTCTCCCTCTTTATTTCTTTTTTGTTGCCTTCTGATGGTCTTTGTAAGCTTCCCAATTCTCTGGCTTCCCATTGCCCTTTGTCACATTATATGCTTTCTCTTTTGCTTTTATGTTATCCCTGACTTCCTTAGTCAGCCATGGTTGCCTCATCCTCCCTGTACTTTTTCCTAGAGATGAATTTTTGCTGCATCTCCTGAATTACTCCCAGAAACTCCTGCCATTGCTGTTCCACTGTCTTTCCTGCTAGGCTCCTCTTCCAGTTAATTCTGCCCAGCTCCTCCCTCATACCTCTGTAGTCGCCTTTATTCAGCTGTAATATCATTACCTCTGATTCTATCCTCTCCCTCTCAAATTTCAGAATAAATTATATCATTTTATGATCACTGCCCTCCTTTACCTTAAGCTCCCTTATCAAGTCTGCCTCACTGCACAACACTAAATCCAGTATTGCCTGTTCCCTTGTGGGCTCCACCATGAGCTGTTCCAAAAAGCCATCTTGTAGACATTCCACAAACTCCTTTTCTTGCAATCCACTACCAACATGATTTTCCCAGTCCACCTTCATATTGAAATCCCTCATGATCACTGTGACTTTTCTTCTAAAATGAAATGGCATTTATTTGTTCTTTGTCACTTGGACTAATTATGCTAGCTCTATATTTAGATTTTGAGGTATGTCAATGATGATTGAACTCATACAAAACCTTAAATTAAACAATTTTCAATCTATTCAAAAAGCATTGCCCTTTTCAGATACCTGGCTAAATAATAGCAGCTACTGTAAATGCCCTTTGTGTTAGCTCTGGAGTAGTAATTAATTGCAGTGAACGAATTTATGTCAGGACAGGCAAAATGTATTCAATTAGTCAACAGGTCAGAGGGCAGATTTAGTGTAGTTCTTTCACTACTACAAAAGTGACCCAAGGGAAAATGTTAAAAAAAATGTAGCTGCCACATTTTAAGTAGACACATTAAATTGGCATCCCTCAGGGCTTTGACCCTATCCATCTACAGCCTGGAAATAACACAAACCACTTGTTCTATTTGGTTGAACTGTCATCTAAGTGAAAGGAAAACAAACCAAAAAAAATTCTAAACCTCTAAGTTATCTAAAGTTATTTTCAGTTATCCAATCAGTTTCCCCTCTCTCTCTCAGTTACCCAACACAATAATAAAAATTATTCACCAGATGATATAATTTGAAGATAAAATAATGCTTTGTAGACTTTATAAACGAAGTTTTGAGCTTTTTTGAACAAATATTTGCAATTGAGAATGGGAGACAATTTCCACAGGGGTTCCTTGACTTCCTTTTATAACTTCAGTGAAAGCACCAGAGCAAATGGTCATTTCTCCAAGTCAATTGCTCATCAAAGCTATAACACAAATTTGAAATAGCCCTGTTCAGATCCAAATCTCTATCTCCCCTTTTATTTTATTTCATCTATCACTCCTCACAATATAAGTAATGGTAGAGAATAAGCTTCCCAATAAGCTACCTAAGCTTAATATAAACATAACATTAACATAAGCTAGTATTTCATTTACATTCATCACTTCTGCATTTGCTGATCCTCAATTGCCTCCCCATTTGCTTTATGTGTTGGGGTGAAATTCTTTTGTTATGTGTTCTATACCAACAGCCATGAATTTAGATTCAAGTCATACACTCAAGGAGAAGGAAAGACTATTCAAGCTTGGGCTTCTTTATAATACAGTTTTTGCATATTAAGATGAAACGGCATTCAGAAATATGCCAGGCTTTAATTTTACTGTTATGTTAAAGGAAGACAATTCCATAAACTCTACTGTCTAATGCTATTCAGTCCACTCCACATGCTTCTCTACACAGATTTTTAATATTTGCATGGCTAGACTTCAGAGTTCTGCCTACCTCTCTACGTGTTTCTCTCTTTTTCCTAACACTACCCACGTTGTGCTACTTATGCCCAGTTTGGTGCAGCTCCGTGACATCATTGCAAGGTTTCTCCAAGGTCCTAACACCCATACACAAAATCAGAGTCACAGAATTGTTACAGCATGGAAGGAGATCATGCACCCCACCAAGTCTGTGCCAGCTCTCCATATTAGAACTTGCTAATATTTTTGCCTGCCTTCTCCACATAATCATAAGCATTCTTACTTTTCAAATAATAATCTCATTTACTCTTGAATCACTCACTTAAACATATTCATAGCAGAGCCTCAGGCAGTACGTTCCAGATCCCATCCACACACCGTGTAAAAACAGTTTTCTTCAATGTTTCTTTTGCCATTTACATCAACTGATGTCCTATGGTGTTCAACCTTTCCACTCAACCTTTTAGTGCAAATGTGACAAAATTGGCTATGGGTGGTTTGGAGAACCAGGTCCAAATGAAAATGGGAAATAGGAAATGTTACAGTGAATAGATAAGGAAGGCCGATGTAACTTGAAAGGTCAGGCCATGAGGGGCCTTTGACCACACAAATATAAACTAGAAATATTCAAATGTTCTTGAATCTGAGGGTGCAAATATAACACACAACTGCTGTTGGACCCAGAGTATAAAGGATAATATAGGAGATAATTCACATCTCAACCAGATAATGGTAAGTGATCAAGATAGCAAAGTGGGCATGAAAGTAGCAATAGCCATGAGGTAATCTAAGATAAAACAGTGTTTCAGACATACAATTTTATATGGACTACTTTCAGAGAATGAGTGATTAGTTTAAAGATGATGACTGTGAGTTAGTACTCAGACAAAGTTCAACCGTTAGGGTCTTCTAATAAGTATGCAGAATCCATATGTGCTAAGAACTGATGAATACCGACCCATCAAATCAATGCCTATATAGATTAGCAAGACAGTTTGAAACTAAGTAAGTAAAACATGAGTAAATGTTGAAACTTGCCACTAGTAGAATCTGAGCAGAAGCCCTCTGAAAATAGTGGAGACGGATGTACCACCCCTATTCTCACTCTTCCTGTGGCCACTATCATTTTCCTTCTGATCGACCATTGATTGGTTGGAGGTCCCCTTAGATGTAGATAGTAGGGCTATTTAAAGTGTGGTTGTTATAACATATGAACAAAAATTTTGCCGTTTTGCAACACCATCAAATAAAGTCTGTTTTGTGTGAATGCTCCATCTTGTAGCACCTTGCATTTTGTATTGGAAGATTGGACTCTATCCAGATGAGTTTGATTGTGTTTTTGCAGAGACAGGAGGAGAAGTATGATTAGCTGGGTGCTACAAAATTAACTTTGTTTTCTTGATCCCAGATCCTTCCTTCCACTCAAGATTAAACCCTCCTACTTTGATTTCACTTTTAGTTAAGTCTAGCACAAGTGATTATTTTATTTGTCTTAAAACTTTGCCCTTTGTAACTCTGCCTCAAGTAAAGTTATGTGTTTGATCAGAAGTACTTGCAAAGAAATTCCAGGCTGTCTCATTGTGACTGCTGTCAGGGTAATGGTCATGAACCAGCTACGTTTCTGATGGTCACTATTCAACTGCATAATGATAGAGGAGAATCATTCAGTTCATATAAGCATGGTGTTGCACTGATGGATTTCAAGAGCTAAATCATTATTATCATTGGTGATTAGTACACTGTGTAATTTGATAGTACAGTAAAAAAAAGTTGGGCTACTGTTCTGTGAAATAAATAAAACATTAAAGTATGTGTGGTTCATGTGAGTGGTGAACTCCACCCAATTATCTCTCAATCTTGTGCATGGAAAACAGCTCAACTAGACCCGAGTCAGATTGACGTTCCCTAGTCATGGCTGTTATGAAGACTTGGCTTCTTATACATGAATTCCCACTCTCCTTGTTTTAGGATGATCGTTATTTGCCCCCTGTGAGGATATTGCTCTCTCCTGTCTTCAGTTAACAGACCTTTGCTATCACCAACACTCAATATTTTATACAGTGAAAATGTTTGAGTGTCTAACTATTTCTTACAAGTGGATGTCTCTGCACAACTGCTGGAGTAAGTTAGGTAACACGATGGAATGGTAACCCTGTGAAGTAATGGAACATCATCCTGCATTGCAAGGCCTTTGAGATGGTGGAGATTGAATTGAAATCTTCGATCTCCTTTCTCTGTTCAACCTGATTCATTGTTTTCAAATACAATCCATTGCCTTTGCCCTAGAATGACTGTCTACTTATCCTAACTTCAAGCAGCAATATCTTTACAGTTGCATCAATATAATGAGAGCACTTGATGAAATACTCCTTATTATCCATTGGAGGTTGTATCTCCTTCGGACATGCTTCACTGTCAGTTGCCAGAAAACAGATGGACCACTTGACGCAGACCTTTAATGGGTGTGCCAGTTCTAAATTTCCTCTCTTCCCAGTGGCAGTAATTCTATCTTGTACAGTATGATTGATGAAAAACTATGTTGTATATTTTTATAATCACAAAAGAAATTGAAGCATATAAACTGCAGACAAACTGTGCCAGGCAGTACTTCTTCAAACCCACTAATGGGGGGACAATCCAGCTCTTTGTACATTGAACCAGATGACATATTTATATTTATACCATACTCATATTATGTTCATACTAAAACAAAACACTAATTTAACACTTCTAAAGAATGTCTATCTGATTCCTGTCCTTATAAAAATGGGAATTCAGAATGTTTCTTTCCCGGTTTAAAAAAATTACCAGATAAAGTCATATTATTTTTCACATTGTGCAGAATTCTGACAAAGTCTTCAAGGGAATTAATAATAATTATAACTTGCTGGAGACAAATTGGAATAAATGTAATTCAGATTTGAAAATTATCAACATGGAAAATGAAAGGAGCAAAATATGGTATAAAGAATAACAACCAGGAGTCATGCAGTTTCAAATCACTGAACAAATTGGCATAGCAAGGCACAGAAGCATAAAACTAATTAATTCTAATTAGCTACGACTTACTTTTCTTTTGCTTCATCCCCTTAAGTTGAAAAGGCTGCGGTGACTTTATTGTATACCTCTCAGTACTTGCAGCTCTCTCTGATAGCAGCGGAAAAAAAATCTATGTGGGATATGCAAAAGAAATGTCATGTCCTTCTATTAATCCATGAAATCTATACCTGCGACTTCAAAGTAACTAGGTTTGAATTATCAGGAATTATAATGTGAAATGCACTGCCAGAGAACATGATGAATGCTGATTTATTTGCTGCTTTTGATGTGATTTTGCCTTCAACAGGGTACTCCACCTAATGCAGCAATGCTTGCAATATCTTCCATAACATGAGAAATGGGGCATAAATGTAATGGTATTGAAGAATCCAAAAGAAGTTTATTACAGCTAACTATTATATCTAAGCAATATATTCTGCGGGCACATGTGGCAGAATTTTGCCAGACCTTGAGTGACATGGGAAATGGTGAGAAATTTGAGAGAATATGGTGATACATTTCTGATAAAATATTGAATCCTGGCGTGCTGTGCTCTGAACAAATGGAGCCCATGAGATGCTGGGATTCTGATTTTCCTGAAGAAAAATCATTGGTTCGTTGCTCTGTCCACTTGATTGCAAGGACCCTTCAGGGCTTAACTGGTTAAGTGTGATCAAGGAAAGGCACCTGGTTATCTTGGTTCACATTTTGTTGAGTGGAACCATCATCAGCTAATTTCTCAATTGTATACAAAACTGTGTTTACTCAGTCAGTTTCCTATTTAACATCTAAGTAGGAAACAACTTTATAGCTCTTATTTTCTCCAGAATGTCCAATACTATGTGTTATTTGACTCATCTCAGGAATTAAATCTTCCTGACAATATTATTTCTGTGACTGTATCTTCCTAGTGTGATTATTAACTTACCTTGCTTCAAAGGCTTTTAATTCTATAGTATCATAACAGTGCTACTGTGTTCCCCCACATTCTGTGAGTAAAGTGATTGATTCCCTCCTTTTGGAATAAAATTAATGATTCCACCCTTTTACAAACTTCTGTAAATAAATCCCTGCAATCATGTCCTGAATAAATAATTCTCATTTCCTTAATGGCTGGAACAAGCGACCTGCAGCTTTAATAATTATTCCTGTTGTCTTAAATAATTTACCAAATGAATTCTACTCTCTCTGGTCAAACAAGATGAATTTTGTTCCTTTAGCAATTTTTCAAGATGATTCTCACTATCAGTAGCTCAAAATAAGTGACCTGGTAATAAGCAACCTCTTACCCTGTTGTTTTCATGGCTTTTTTTCCCCCAAGATAATCCCACTTCGTGCAATTTCGATAAATACTTCCTATCTTTAGCATGGTCGATGTAATGGATGTATTACCTTTTCTTCAGCCTCAACAGTCTCTTGACTGTCTTCTTCAATTATACTTTGTCTGCGTAGGCTTCTAGCTTGTCCTTTTTATTGCTTTAATTCTGGCTTCATGATTTCCCTGGGTCTGTGACACTGTTTTAAATTTCTTGATTTCCTCCCCCTGCCTTGAAGTGATCAACCACTTGGCTGTGACTCTTGATCTGAGCTGTAAGTTCTTTGGTTACTCCCATTTTCCCCTGCTTGTAAATTGTACCATTTTAAAAGCTTCCCTTTGCCCTCTTGGAAATTCAAATTTAGCCACAGAGCCTCCGATGAGTCTCTGTCTGAACCTTGACTCAGGACTGTATTTACAGATCACTGGCAGCTGATAGAGTCTGTAACTGCCCTGGTATGACAGGTGCTCCAGCTCCATGGAGTACCTAGTTCACTCTTGTTGCTCACATCACTTACCAGGTCTGAAATGCTATAACCATTGACTGTAGATTTTGCCTTGTTGATTCCTGCCATGAGGTTCACTTCTATTGGCTTTGTGAATGTTCAGCTCTTTCAGCCATTGACAGTTTACGTGACTGCCTGGATGTAGGATGGATCCAAACCACTTGTCACCATGGTGAAAGATGAATCCTCACCACAGCTCATCATGTTGTATGAGTTATTTGGTGTCTTTTGCTGCCACTATCATCTTTGCTTGATCTGTTGGAGGAAAACCACTAACAAGAAGAGTAGAAATTAACCCTTTGAGATGCTGAGCAGGTTGCCACATAAGACATCATAACATCACATAACATCATTGCAGTGGGTGGTGTTGAAGACACTCCTCAATATTAACCCTGTCAGATCCTTACTTTCTTATGCAATAATTTATTCCTTCAGATACTGCCAGCTTCAATAATACATTCAATACTCTCAACGTTGAACAATTGAAAGAGGCAGAAAATGTGTGTTCTTCAGATCTGGTGCGTCAGATCCCTCCTTTATCCTGTTCCCACTTATTGAATCTTTAAATTAAGGAAAAGTTAGGCTTCTGGGAACAGACATGTTACTGTTCAACATTAGTATATGTGCATTTACTTCTGTTTCGTTAATAGAAAGATATAGTTACATGGAATGTTTTAGCCACAGAAGGCTGCATCTTGCCTTTGGGAAAAAAAATCGAGCGTATAACAGAAAATTTTAAATGTATGATAGAATGAATAAATAGGAAAAAGATTTTCAAATGGGACATGATTTGGAAATTCACATTACAGGCCTATTTTCAAGGACAACTCCTTCAGCAAGAGGCAATTACATTTCAAAACTGAGCTACTTTATTGCTATTTCTTGGCAGCAGCTTAAAAGTTAAGATGCAGTAGTAATAATCATAAAACCTTTAATACCTGTGGTAGTATTAAGCAGTAACATTGGTAAAATTTCAAACAAGCTCCAAGATAGATGCCAAGAGTCAGAATGGGGTCCACAAATTTATTCACTTGTGGGCAAAAGTTTAAAAAGATGACTAAAAGGGTTGTTAGCGTATATATAAAGAAACTGCTTTCTCTGCTCCAGGAATCAAAAGCAAAGGAACATAATATATAGTCTGAGCTAGATTATTCAGGATGATGACATGAAGCGTGTAATTAAACACATGATGGTGGAACGCTGGAACTAATCTCAAATGTCAACCAAAGATTTCAAAACTGAGATTGATAAAGTTGGTTAAATAAGAGCATAAGGATTAAAGTACTGAGGTGGGTAAATGGAGTTAAAATCATATCAGCCATGATCAAATTAATTTGTGGAATAGATTTGAAAGGCTGAATAGCCTACCGCTGCTCCCATGTTCTTAATCCTATCCTCAACACGAATATTTGACAATGATTTGATACTGTGCAAAGTTACTTGGCACTTGCTGTGATACAACAAATATTCCCTAACAGGCCTCCAAACCAATGAAATGACTGGGCCACTGCATTGAAACACTTGGAGATGGATTACAGAAACAGAAAATCATTCCTGAGAGTTTGCGGGCACTATCTCTCAGGTCATGAGACCATAAGATATAGGAGCAGAATTAGGCTATTCAGCTATTGAGTATTCTCCACCATTCCATTATGACTGATATATTTTGCAACGCCATTCTCCTTCCTTCTCCACATAACTCTGATCCCCTTAACAATCAAGATCCTATCTGTCTCAGTCTTTATTACACTCAATGACTTGTCCTCCACAGCAATGAGTTCCACAGATTCACCACCCTCTGGCTGAAGAAATTCCTCCTCATCTCAGTTCTAAAGAGTTGTCCCTTCATTCTAGTCTCTCCTATTCGTGGAAACATCCTCCCCATGTCCACTCTATCCAGGCCTCTCAGTATTCTGCAGATCAATCAGATTTCAATCAGATCTTCCCTGATCCTTCTAAACTCCAATGACTAGAGACCCAGAGTCCTCAACTGCTCTTCATATGACAAGCCCTTCATCCCCAAGATCATTCTTGTTAGCCTCCCCTGGACTCCCTCCAATGCCAGCACATCTTTCCTTAGATATGGGGCTCAAAACTGCTCACAGTACTCCAAATGTGGTCTGAACAGAGCCTTATACAGCCTCAGCAGTACATCCCTGCTCTCATATTCTAGCCCTTTTGAAATGATTGCTAAAATTGTGTTTGCCTTCCCAACTGCCAACTGAACCTGCATGTTAACCTTAACAGAATCCTGAATGAGGACTCCCAAGTCCCTTTGTGTTTCAGATTTCAGAAGCCTTTCTCTGTTTGGAAACTAGACTACGCCTCTATTCTTCCTACTAAAGTGCATAACTCCAAATTTTCCTACATTGTATGTCACTTGCCAGTTCTTTACCCTTTCCCCTAGCCTGTCCAAGTTCCCCTGCAGCCTCCCCATTTCCTCAACACTGCCTGTCCCTCCATCTATCTTTGTGTCATCTGCAAAACTTAGTAACAATGCCCTCAATTCCTTCATCTAGATCGTTAATGTATAGGATGAATAGTTGTGGTCCCAACACTGAGCCCTGCAGAACTCTACTAATCACAGGCTGCTAACCTGAAAAAGACCCCTTTATCCCCATTCTCTACTGACACCGTTAATCTGCCAATGAATTCCAGGATCCAGCACAATTCTCCAGACACGAAACTATCGTCATGATGCTAGCCATTTCCCTGATAACAATCCATGAGAACATTTCTAGTTAACAATCTTACATGTCTTCTAACATACTCAACCAGACTGTCCACATTCCAGTCAGAACGATGCAGACTTTTGGAATCTGACTGAAATTCTGAAGCTCTGACAACAGCCATTGCCATCAAAAGTGGCTTATGAGACCGAGACAGCAGCCAGGAAATATCAATATCTCTGTCTTCAGGAATCACATCAGCGCAGCACCAGCACGTCATTCACAGTGGTTACAAAAGAAATACTTGTCTTAAGTAGATGTGTGCAATGTAAAGCCTTGTGTTATGAAGTGTAATTTTTTGTGCTTGGTATGATGAAACAGATCATCCATGATTTAATTGCACAGCAGAATAGCCAGAGGTGACTGAATAGCCTACTCCTGTTCCTATGCTGGAAGTCAGTTTGCAACAGGGGACAAAGTTTATTTTATGATTCAGTGAAGAACCGTTGCTTTCAGGGTGACCTTTTCTGAGAATTCACCTGTAGATCCTGCTGAACGTGAATATCGTAGTTAGTCTCTCCCTTCATTGATGTAGCCACCCTTTGAATCTCTCTCATTTACTCTCCCTCCTGCACCTATTCCACCTGTAGGAACAAAGGACTGGATTGCAGCATTAGGACTCTGTGAGGAGTAAAATAGGCAGGTATCCTATTACCAAGTCACCCTTTATTTACATGTGCAGAGTACATAAACTCCCACCAGTCAGCTCAGAGCCAGTTTCTAGAATGAAGAGACTCTCTGTATCTCCTGTTTATATCTGTCATCCAGGACTTGCTGATTGGCCCAGGCTAACAACTCTAATCAAAGATCTCATTGTCAATGGATCCACCTGACCCTCATTCCAATCACTACATCCCTCCCCCCAAGTGTGGGGATGTAGGCCTGTTCTTTTTCTTACAGTTTCTTCTGAGATGTTTTCGCCGCAGGTCCAGTTCCCCTGATTCAGACTCTGACATAGTCGGTGTGTACCAGACTGTAGCCTGTCTCTTGCAACTGTACCATCTTGGGAGAGCTTCCTTCTCTTCTTCAGGCTGTAACGGTATCAAGGCTGCATCCACCTCAGACTCGGAGGTTTCTTTGACACTAGATGGAGGGGGAGAACTCTTGGTTTCTGACAGCCTTTCTGGCTATTCCAAGGGGCCAGGCATGTTTTGGTCCTGCTCCATTTGTGACGTAGTCGCTTTCAAGTGATCCACACGTTTGTTGAGGGCCGCCTCACCTACCCAAACTTTGTATGTCATGAGACCTGACCTTGCATCGACCTCATCTCCCACTCATGATGGGCCGGCACCAAGCTTCATCCTCTGAATTAAAACGTCTCTCTCACTTAGAAGAGGCATGTAACCTGCATTGATGCTCCTCCAGCCATTTCACCTTTTCCCCACACCCCAGGTCAGGGAATATCAGGTTTAACCAGGTGCAGAGTCTTCTCCCCATCAGCAACTCTGCTGGAGCTATTCCTCCAGTTGGGTGAGGGGTGGCCCTACAATCAAACAGGAACTAGCACACTTTGGAATCGAGTGAAACTGTAGGCTGTTTTTTTTAAGCCTGCTTTCAACGTGTGGATTGCCCTTTCCACCAGACTGCAAACAATGCTCACAGCTTTTGTGGACTTCAGCCGGTATTTCGTAGAGACCTTTACTTGGGACAATCTCTCTTGCTCCGCAAAGTAATATTCTGCCCCCTTCTGTGATCTGGTCTTGTAGGGCCAGAAAGGTTTCAATTCTGGTTGTGCTGGCCCATTTGTTTCCCCCATTAGAACCAGCCATTTCAGTTTTGCAGGATGGGATCTTTTTGTGTCCACAGTCAGATGTTGTCAGTGGTGACAAAAAGATGTCCAGAAAGTTTAAAACCAGAACAACTCTTCTCAGGAAGGCACAACTTTTGATGTAACTGCCAGTGGGAGGTGGCACAGGGCATCTGCATTTGCCATTTGGCCTACTGGACAGTGTTTCAGTTTGTAATTGTATGCATTTTCTAAGAACAAAGCCAGTTGTAGTACCTGTTTGAAGTCCAGTTGGGCATCAGCGATTAGGTGCTTCTGCATGGTGACATCATTAATCCCACATACCAGACAGTCTCTCAGCATCTCATTCAAGGTTGACCCAAAATCACATGCCTCTGCCAGTCGTCTTAACCCTGTTGAAAATTCTCATCCAGATTCCCCTGGTTCTCAATAAATAAAACAAATAGTATCTTAGAATTAGGGGTCATAACATTCCTTAGCTAAATACATCAACTATTGAAAGATTTTAATATCTGGTGCCTGAGGGAAAGTTAGGATTCTAATAACCGAAAATGCTGCAGGTCCACATGCAGTCAGAAGAGTTACTCATTGCTTTTCATCTGCCACACTATAATTTGCCCAGATTCTTTCCACATAATGGGCCCAGTCTTCAAGAACAGCATCAAACAAGTCAAGCTTCCCAAGTAAAGGCAGGATGCTAGAAATGATTATCCCAACTCAAAGACAACTGTTGTGAGCGAATTTTCTTCAGGAGCATACTTTTTTCTCTCGTCGCCACTGAAATAACTCCAAAGAGGTAGCTATACCGTCACCAACTCACTCTTTGTTTACGTGTTCACAGTACATAGGCTCTGACCAGCCAGCTCAGAGCCAGTCCCTAGAATGAAGAGACTCTCTGAATCTCCTGTTTATATCTGTCAGCCAAGACTTGCTAATTGGCCCAGGTTAACAAACCCAATCAAGGATCTCCTAGTCAATGAGATCCACCAGGGCCTGGTTCCAATCACTACAAGGAGAAAGTTGAAAAGAAATATTTTCCTGCCCGAAGCTCGTAAAAGGCAGTTTGAAGAATCTATTCTTATCAAAAGATTTGAGAAAAGATTTTCCTATTTTTTCTTCAGCCAAACCAATTCTTTAAGACTTGGTTTGCGTGCTATAAAGTCTGAGGTGAACGATTCCCACTTGGAAATATCATTCATGTAATCTAATCTTTTCTTTCTAACTTCAGCCAAGTAAAACTGCTCTAAATTACAGAATATCTGGGACAGATGACTTGGCCCAATGCCCTTGACATTTAATGTCATTTTGGTAATTCCAATAATTCCTCAGGTGGCACCCAATTCTTCTAAGATTTTAATCTCTAGTGCACCTGACTTGCGCTGCAAATTCTAGTTATCTAATAATCTATTTTAGTTCAGCATCGCTTTTGCACAAAGAATAATTTAATCTTCAAGCCTGTACCTTGTACGTCCTTGGGGATTTTATGACATACCATAACTTTACCAAGTCACAGGTAAAATCTTTACTGAAAATGGATGAGATAAATGGTTACTCTATTGTTCCAATTTTCCAACCCACTAGTACCAATGTTATGATGAGGTATGTGGAGAACCCCTTGAGAATATCATGGCATTATTCATAATGGAAAATCCAGAGAACATAGACACCATTATCTGATTGGAATTTTTGACGTGCTTCGTCACAGTTCCTTATTTCAAGTGTCTTTGGGAAATCTGTAAAATGGTTTACTTGAAATTACAAAATTTGTATAAGAATGTTTTTCCTGTGATTAAGGTTTTGGGAAAAATCCAATTTCTCTTAATGTTGGGGCTTGTACTGAATATTTATCCCAACTAGCAGTCATCACTTACATGTTCCAAAATGCGAACTAATGTAATGCAGAAACATCTGTGCAAGGACATGTGGGTTAGCAATCTGAATCAATTGACAACTCTAGCAATAATTTGCAGAGAAGCAACTGGACTGTTGCAAGTCTCCAAAAGCACCCTACAGGAAAGAAGTAAAGACGTAGTGCATAGACAAAAGGAGGCGGCACATTCATTGTAAACTGTGCTATGTATTTCAACCATTTCAGGCCCATAAGAAAATTCTAGCTCATTTTGACAATTGGACTCATACTTTGTGCCAAGTGGCATCCTTCATGTGTGTCCATGTATAAGGCATGTAGATGTTAATTTCTTTTTCCCCAATACTGTCAGCAAGCAATATCCACACATTTTCACATCCCAGCAGAAGTCCCTCAATGACAGTCAAAAATTGGAAAGCTAGTTGATTATATCATTCTTTCCCTAGCGCATAATAATTAAGACAAATTTCGGCACCACTCAACTCCACCCACATTTCCATAGCCCCAGCTGAGATCAGTTAGCTCAGTGGAGTGAACAGAATTCAAAACATTTGTGGTCAGCTAACAATTTGCATCTGGCTAACATTTTCAAAGACTAATCTGACATTTAGTGTGTTGAATCCAAGCAATGTCTTTAATATGGATACACCCAGAGAGGAAGGGTAATTAATTGAAACCAAACTAATGACCTTTACTCCATTGGTGGATGTTGTCTGGAGAACCACTTATGCAGTAGTTGTACAGAAAAACCATATATCAGCTGCAAATGCTCAGAGCGCTGCCCAACTTTCAACCCTACTCAACTCCCTCCTCACTTCTCACATTAGTTTGTCAATACCCCTTAACATTTCCTTCGGCACCAGAGGTCAGCCGCTGCAACAGCTCACGGAAGCACATTACTTCCAACATTAGTTCACTCACCATCATGATCTTTAGAGTTTATTAGTAATTTTTTTTCTGCCTTACAGTGAATCACAATTGTTAACTCTTAAAATTCTTTAGTGACGCCTAACGTCATTTTAAAAATAATTTGAGCACCACTTGAACAAAATGAATATAAAATACATTGCTTGTTCTTCATTGCACTGTTAACGTTTCTTAGGAAATTGAAATTCTGTTAGTGAGAGCTAAGTATTCCTTTGACAGAAACGATTCCAACACACAATTGGGAGTATATTCTACAGCTGTACTCAGCAATGCATCTGTTGCTGAATTTTAAACAGATCCATGAATCACATCAATCATATACACTTAATAGGAATACAAAGTTAAATTTTCTCTATTTACTTCCTCAGTGTTTATAATTAAACGTTGTTTGGATCAAAGCTAGAATGTGTGATATTAATTATATGAAAAATTCATGAACAAGTTAGAAATCTTTAAATACTGCATTAGAGAGTATATTTTATAAATCAATGCTCCTGTCACACAATATTATGCTGAAAACATCAAATCTTGAAGTGCACTCCCTTGATATCTAAGAATATAAAAAAATCTTTAAGACTGTTGGAGAATCAAACAAGGAATGATGCAACACTCTGAAAGTCCCTGTCAAAATGACCACCAAAGCCAAGGTGACAGCTGTTTAAAAGCAGCATCTCACTTTGAATCCATCAAAACTAACAGGAGAGGCTTGTTCATGTTGGGAGCCCTTTTTTTCCATCTAGCTGATCACTTGGTTCATGTTAGACAGAATAGCCTCAAAGCTCTGGAAGCAGCCTTGATCCAAATTGGAGCTGGACTTCTCTGTGCTTTCTACAGGTTGCCAGTGCACCTAACACCAAACAAAGCAAGCAATGGGGGGACATTCTGTGTAAATGTGGTTGTGGATATTGCAGGTGTAAGCAGAGAGTAAAGGAGCAGTATTTTTACCTTGACAGCTCTGATAAAATAATTTAATCTCTTGCTATCTTGCAACAATATCCTTAAAACTAAGGTTAAGGTTCTGACATTTTTTCATTGATGGTTGAGACATTGCCCAGAGATTGTTCTTTACTCTTGAGAAGCAATATCTCCCTCCTCCTGTCCAACAGTTCCTCAGGTCCTCCAATACAACATCAAAGACCCTAGTGCTCTCTCATAGACTCTCGCAGCACTTGCAAATCTTCCCCATAGTTTGCAGCTTGCATACAAGTTCCCTTTAAGTGGCAGGTACCTTCAAATCACGCTAGTCAAGCCCGATTTCCCGTCTCCCTAAATTACTGTGCACAAATGATTTGTGCAGGCTACATACTTGTGACATGAAAATAACTTGCCAGCATCTATTTCTGGTGTTCCCCTGCAATCACAAGAACAGATATAACACAGTGCCATTCACAAAGACTTCTAAGTGCTTAATGGCTAAATAATTGTTTACTACACTCTGCGGTGCAGTAAGAAATAGGACACTCTCTAATGCCTGTAATTTTCATAATTTGTCAACTTCAAAAAAATTACGTCAGATTTTACACTGAACTTGATGTGACAAGGATACACATTGGAAATTCAATTCCAGAGGTCAGTGGGCCCCACAAGACCTTACATCCATCAGTTTTGTTGTGCTTTTGCCAGGAACCTACGTTAAAAAAAAATCTGCTCTCAACATATTTTAGTGTAGGGAAATGGACTATTTTGCTAGTGCAATGAGTTTCAGAAATTAAAGGCTATTGTGAATTATTACTGCAACTGTTATGCTGACAAGCCATGATGTTTGAAATACATGTCATCATTTTTCAAAATTACAATGGTTTCTCGTGTACAAAGCCAAGTTAATTATCAGAAACTTAGAAACTGTAACGATGACAGTGTTATTTGCTAAGGGAGTATTAAAAGTAGGGCATTTGTCTGAGAAAGAAGAACAGTCATTTTTCTAACTTTTCTCCTTGCTCCCATGTTTCTTCTTTAGTTATACTTCCACGTGTCTGGTGTTTGAAATTGCCCACTCTCCAATAATCCATACCCTGGGCAGAATCTTCTCTTGTTTTCGGGAAGATCAGTGCTAGGACCAGAAATGCATGAAACTTCAGCTCTGTGATGGCAAGAAAACTGGTCGTCTGCATCCATACAACAGACACTCAGTTCCTGTTCATGTTTCAGGAGTGTGGCAAATCATAAGGTGGGTGACTGCTGGGTCAAAACAGCATTGTGAGTGTACTTACAACACATGGATTACAGTAATTCAAGGTGGCAGCTCAAAACCTTCCTCTCAAGAACAACCCAGGGATGTGCATTAAACATTGGCCCGACCAGCAAAGTCCAAATCCCTTGAATGATTTTTGTTAAAAAGAGTTCTGGCTGTTTCTGTGCCTGGTTCTGAGCCAACCTCAGTCAGTTCTTCTGCAGCTGCACCAGGGCCAGCAGAGGCATTGAATTCACTTGAGACATCATGTCTGCCTGAGGTGCACTATGATCAAGGGAACAATCTGGTCAGCATATTGTTTGAGACTCTCCCTTCTGTTCTGAGCTCATTTGCACAATGGGAAGCCGTATTTTTAGCATCAGACACAGCCAGGCCTTCATTCATGATCAGTATCATGCTGGAGGATCACTGCAGAGATCACTGATAGAATTATAGACTCACTCATAGACATCTGCAACACAGAAGAAGGCCATTCAGCCTGCCACATCTGCAACAGCCAGAAAAGATATGACTGCACTAATCTCATTTCTGGCTTTCCGCCCATAGCCCTGGTGGCTATGGCAACACTGGTGAATATTACAAGTTTCTGACTTACACATCCTTTCAGACAGTGAATTCCAGCCTCCTAGCCCCCATTGAGTGAAAAAAAGTTCTCCTCAACTCTCATCTTAGCCTTCTACCTCTTACATTAAATCTATGTCCCCTTGTTATTGACCCTCTTATTAATGGAAAAAAGTGCCTTCCTCTCCACCCTATCTATGCGCCCTCATAAGCTTACACACATTTATCACAACCACGCTCAATCTTCACTGCCCCGGGGAAATCAAACGCAGTCTATCCAATCTTTCCTCATAGTTCTAACAGTACAGCTTAGGCAGCATCTTGGTGTGGTGGATGCAGCTATAGATACTTGAGCAGTGCCCTGGATTTGGAAACACTATGGCTCAATCATTATTGACCTTTCTGGCATTACCCGTAATCCTCATTCCATTGCAATGAATTCTGATTACAGCTCTCTAGTTTAGTACTTCCATTACTCTCTTCTCAAAGTCTCAGTTATATGTCACTGTTGATGTCAGAGCCATATCATCATGTACATTGCCTTTGTCAATATATTCATTCTCATTATACTGCAATGAGGATGAAAAAATACTTGAGCATGGTTCTTTGTGAAATTGTTCACCTGCACATCCGTTAATGTGGTCTATTGTATCCACTATTCCTGATGTGACCTCCTCTACATCGGTGAGACCAAGTGGAGGCTTGGAGACCGCTTTGTGGAGCACCTACACTTGGTTCGTGACAAACAACAACACCTCCCAGTTGTGAACCACTTCAACTCCCCCTCCCACTCCCTGGACGACATGTCCATCCTGGGCCTCCTCCAGTGTCACAATGATGCCACCCAGAAACGGGAGGAACAGCACCTCATATTCCGCCTTGGAAACCTACAGCTCAATGCCTCAATGTGGACTTTACTAGCTTCAAGATCTCCCCACCCCCGGCCTTATCCCAAGACCAACCCCCCCAATCTCATCCCTGCCTCCTTGGCCAGTCCGTCTTCCCTCCCACCTATCTGCTCCTCCCACCTCACTGACTAATCCCCAATAGTACCTACCTACAATCACCTTTACTAGCTTCATCCCCGCCTCCTTGACCTACCCACCTATCTGCTCCTCCCACCTCACTG
>NC_063333.1:58994965-59040695 GCF_021869965.1 Rhincodon typus | reverse complement strand
CCGCCTCCTTGACCTACCCACCTATCTGCTCCTCCCACCTCACTGACCAATCCCCACCCCTACATACCTACACTCATCTTTACTAGCTTCATCCCCACCTCCTTGTCCTGTCCGTCTTCTCTCCCACCCTATCCGCTCCACTATCCACCTGCTATCACCGTGCACCCCTCTCTCTATTTATTTCAGAGCCCCCTTCCCCTCCCCCATTCCTGAAGAAGGGTCTGACCCGAAACGTCAGATTTCCTGCTCCTCTGATGCTGCCTGGCCTGCTGTGTTCATCCAGCTCCACACTGTGGTATCGCATCCGCTTAACTCTTTTATTAGAAATTGCCTTTAATCAGCTAATTGCGCTTACCATGAACTCCACCACCCAAAATGACACCCCTCCCGGTTCCAGTGATCCCACTTTGGGAACATTTCCTCTCAAAGAGATGGTACGTGACACATTTCAGACCCACTCCTCTAGCATTTACCCTCCCCCTTCACCCACACATTCCTCTCGATCACCCTTGTTCCATGCAATATTAACATTCCTCTCCCTTCTGTTACCCAACAG
This sequence comes from Rhincodon typus, assembly GCF_021869965.1. Classification (NCBI taxonomy): domain Eukaryota; kingdom Metazoa; phylum Chordata; class Chondrichthyes; order Orectolobiformes; family Rhincodontidae; genus Rhincodon; species Rhincodon typus. Next base: position 59,040,139 of record NC_063333.1, on the reverse strand, counting down.
CTTCCGCCCTTCAACCTATAACTCTGTTTATTCCTTCACAGATGCTGCCAGACCTGCTGAGATTTTCCAGCAACTTTGTTTTTGTTCCTGATTTACAGCATCCGCAGATCTTTTGTTTTTGTTTTAGTTCTCCTAGAATGTTAGGACTAAAATTACCTTCACTGTCAGGAACATATTCTTCTGACTTCATGCTTTTGTGAACTTAATACTCCTCCCTCCACCTATCCCAACAGCCCCTGACATTGGAAATATGTGTATGCACTGTCCACAATTTTCTGACCATTCATTTAAGTGAATGGAAAGTCAAACAGAGCATTATCAGACACAGGGTGCTGGAGGGCAGGCTGGCTACTGTCAATAGTAGTGCGCAGGGGATTGAACGTGACATCTCTCTGCCTGTCTGCTCTGACTGTACCAATGCACACTTCGATTCTGAACCTTCCCATTGTCTCACTTTCTTTGTTCACTTCTGCAATCTCCCCATGAGGTATTCTAATGCCCAAGCGTGATCCTAGACCTATCCCCCACCGCGTCACAGCCTCTGCACTGACTGCAACTTTTCCCACCACCACCCCATGCTCTTTGTTCAATCCCCTGCGCACTACTATTGACAGTAGCCAGCACTCTGTGTCTGATAATGCTCTGTTTGACTTTCCATTCACTTAAATGAATGGTCAGAAAATTGTGGACAGTGCACACACATATTTCCAATGTCAGGGGCTGTTGGGATAGGTGGTGGGAGGAGTATTAAGTTCACAAAAGCATGAAGTCAGAAGAATATGTTCCTGACAGTGAAGGTAATTTTAGTCCTAACATTCTAGGAGAACTAAAACAAAAACAAAAAATCTGCGGATGCTGTAAATCAGGAACAAAAACAAAGTTGCTGGAAAATCTCAGCAGGCCTGGCAGCATCTGTGAAGGAAAAAACAGAGTTAACATTTCAGGTCCGGTGATCCTTCCTCATGACTATTATAGGAGAACTGCTAGTTATGTTCATTGATTTTTACTGCCAGGGATAGGGAAGATGTGTATGAAAACGACCAGTTATTTTTCATTGCTAGCCCTAATTAGGCAGGAAGCCAATGAAAGGTTAATTAACTCAGAAGTAGTTTTTGGTGCCCATTATTAGTTAATACCCTTTTCACTCTGTCCGGCATCATACAATGTGACCCAAACTCAAACAAAACCTGCAGATGCTGAGAGGTAGCTCAGTGTTTTTCTTCACAGCTGGCCAATATTGAAAGTACTTACACAGAAAAAAAACTTCCTGCCTAGTCCAAAATTAGCAAGAATAAATAATCCATGTCTTCTGCCAAGACAGTCAACATATGCATCCGTGATAATACTCCCTCAGTCAACCCTGGCAGAAGAACTGATGTAGCCTCTTTCTCCTTTGGGCTTACTTGCATTAAGGAATGTGGTCCTCCAACTGCTTGCAGGCCAGCTGTCCTTTGACTAAACAGACACCCTTGTCCCTACTACTTCACATCATTCAACAATGTTTGAATAAAGCTGCCTTTGCCCTGCTGTTTCAGAATCCAGCATATGGACCCAAGGTTCACCAGAGGCTTTTGACATTGTTAGCCATGAGGAATAAGATGTAAAAAGCAAAGAGAGTGCATTCAAAGATTTTGAAGGAAACCTTTAGGCAAAATTTAATGGGGCCATCGGGAGTGGGAAGTGTGGTTAGGAGCCACAGATAATCAAAAGGAAAGGGCCCATTGCCTCTTGATGCTATGGAATTTTTTCAGTGGTAGGGAAGGTGAAGGGAGGCCTTTCCACACAGGGATAATTGATACCCTTTAATGGCCACTTCAGGACATTTAAGATCCACTCCCCATTGCTGCAGTAAATCTATCAGCAGCAGGAGAGTAATTGCAATGTGAGGAGACCACCCAACAAATGCAGAGGGTATCATTGGGCAGGGAATGGGTTTCTGATCAACAGCAAACCCATCCTCCTGGGAACACCAGCCACCAACAAGCCCTATTTCACTCAGTCCCAGGACGGCGCACAAGATTCTGCTCCAGTTTGGTGCCGTCCCAACGGTGGACACTGCTCACAATTGGCCAGTGGCTCTTGGAAGTACAATATGGGATGGGAGTCCCAGACCTGTGAGTTAATCTTAAAAAATGCAAAATTAAAGTGCATGGGATTGAATTGAATTGAATTAGCTTTATTGTCACATGTCCTGAAATGAGTACAGTGAGAAGTTTATTGTCACCGCATTACAGCAGGTACAAAGGTTCCTAGGTACGGATACTTAAGATCAAATTCTTAGGAAACAGAAAAGCAACTTACAAAAGTACAGAAATAAATAGTCCAGCATTATGGGTCATAGGAATAAATTAGAAAAATAAAGAAGTAAAAGGTTCACAATATTATTCTTTCTGGCTCATTCCATGCCGACACATAGCCTCAAGGGAGACCTCCACCGTCCTGCCGCTTCCTGCGCTAGACCCACCACCGTTGGAGTTGCCCAACTTTAGGGGCCATCTCTTTGCCACTGAACTCGCATTCACCACGCAATCAAAAGTCCCTTGTTCTGCAGCAAGGCCAGGCCACCACAAGACCACAAGAACTGCTTTGGCTGCAGATGTCATCTTGCTAGCGCCGCCATCTTGAAGAGTTTGCTGCTGCTGGCGCCACAGTCTCCAATCGCTAGAGGAGCTTTGGTGCTGCCAGTCCTGAACGTCAGGAGAATGTTCCCGCTGCCGCTTCTGCTGCCTTCCCATCGCCAAAAGCCACATCCGCCAGCTCCCACTGCCGCACAGGTGATGCTGACCAACCCACGACAGAAGAGAAGAAAAAAGACCAAAAGGAAAGGAAAATAAAGTGAAAGAAAAGAGCAGAAACAAAAGTAAAACAAAGAATGAGAGCAGATGGGCAGTGATGGGCTCCAGGCAAGAGCCTGTATGCAGCCTGTTACTCTGCCACCAGCATGCACCCGAAACTGTACTGGCAGAGATGGAAAATTGGTGGGCAGGTGGAAAGCAAACAGTAGGAATGTCCAGGTCATTTTCTGAGTGGCAGCCAGTGACTAGTCAGGCATTGTAGGGACCTCAGTTATTCACGGTATAGATTAATCATAGATCATAGAATCCCTACAGTGTGAAAACAGTCCTTTGGCCCAACAAGTCCACACTGACTCTCAGACCATCCCACCCAGACCCATCCCCCTAATTTACACATCCCTGAACACTATGGGCAATTTAGCATGGCCAATCCACCTAGCCTGCATATCTTTGGACTGTGGAAGGAAACCAGAGCACCTGGAGGAAACCCACGCAGACACAGGGAGAATGTGCAAACTCCACACAAACAGGATCCTAGGGTGGAATTGAACACGGGTCCCTGAGGCAGCAGGGCTAACCACTGAGCCACCATGCCACCCTATTAATGATGTGTGTAAGGAAACTAAATGTAATATCTCCAAGTTAGCAAACGACACTAATCATGCAGGAGGTATTTCATACTCGAAGGTGAGATGTGAGGAGAATGCAGACATGCTTCAGTGTCTTTGAAAAAGTTGAATGAGTGGGCAAATGCATGGCAGATGAAGTATAATATGGATAAATGTGAGATTATCCACTTTAGTAGCAAAAACAGGAAGACAGATCATCTGATAGCGATAGATTAGAAAAGGGGGAGATGCAATGAGACCTGTGTGTCCTTACATCAGTCACTGAAAGTGAGCAGGCAAGTGTATCAGGCGATGAAGAAGTCAAGTAGTTTGTTGGCCTTCATTATGAGAGGATTTGACTTCAGGAGCAGAGAAGTCTTGCTGCAATTGTACATGGCATTGGTGAGACCATACCTGGAATATTGTGTGCAGTATCGGTCTCCTTATCTGAGGAAGAAGCTGGTTATGGAAGGAGTGAAACAAGGGTTTATGAGACTGATTCCTGGGACACCAGGACTTGCATATGAAGAGAGATTGGATTGATTAGGACAATATTAACTGGAGTTTAGAATACCAAGGAAGTGGAGGGGGATCTCATAGAAACCTATAAAATTCCAGCAGGACTAGACAGAGTAAATGCAGGAAGCTTGCTTCTAATGACTGGGGAGTCCAGGACGAGGGGTCACAGTTTAAGGATAAGTGGTAGGCCATTTAGGACTGAGATGAGGAGATACTTCTTGACCCAGACAGCAGTGAGCCTGTGGAATTCCTTGTCACACAAAGCAGATGGTGCTCAAACACTGAATGTTTTCAGGAAGGAGAAAGATTTTTTTTAGCACTAACAGGATCAAAGGATATGGGGAGAAAGCAAGAGCAAGGTACTGAGTTAGATCATCAGCCATGATACTATTGAATAGCAGAAAGCTTAACGGCTCTGCTATTGTCTATGTTTCTATATTTAATTGCCTGATTGCTGCAAAATTGTGTCAGAACCCCCCAGAAAGACCTCAGCTGGAATTGGGAGATGTTCATTGGGCTGGATCAATGTCCACTCTATTTCATAGTGCAGTGGTCTGCTGAGAAAAACTTCACAAAGCACAACCTCCCTCATATTAAATGTTGTCATACAGAATGCTGAAGCATTTCAAGGCTATTTGGCGCTCTATGTTGTGATGTAAATGTGTGATTTATATATACCTTAATATCATCTTGAGTCACAGAGGTTTGCAGCTAGGAAAGAGGCCTTGAGGCCCACTATGTCCACATCAGTTATCAAGCTCCTACTTACTCTTGTCCCATTTTGCAACACTTGAGCCATTGCCATGTCTGTAAATAATAAATGCTTCCAAATGATTCTTAAATGTTGTGCTGGTTCTAGCCTCTACCACCTTTTTAGCAGAGAGTTCCAGATACCTACAATCCAGTGGATGAAATTTTTGTTTCTTCCCACTCTATACCTCCTGCTCTTTTCCTTAAATCTCTACTCACTGGTTATTAATCCCTCTACTAAGGAGAAAGGTTTCTTCCGATCTACCCTATCTATGCTCCTCATAATTTTGTACACCTCAAACAGGTTGCCCCTCAGTCTTCACTGCTCTAAGGAAAACAGGATCAAACTATCAAATCTCACTTCAGAGCTGAAACCCTCTGCAACTAGATCCTTGACTTCCTGACCCACAGATTGCAATCAGTAAGGATAGACAACAACGCCTCCCCCACAACAATCCTCAACACTGGTGCCCCACAAGGCTGCGTACTCAGCACCTTGCAATGTGCCTTATACACTCATGAATGTGCAGCCAAATTCAGCACTAACTCCATTTACAATTTTGCTGATGACACCACCGTAGTGGGTTGTATCTCAAACAACAATAACGCAGATTGCGGTAAAGAGATGGACAGCTTAGTACCATGGTATAAAGACAACAGTCACTCCCTCAATGTCAGCAAGATGAAGGAGCTGGTCATCAACTTCAGAAAGCAGCGTGGAGGACACACTCCTATCTGTATCAAGGTGCTGAGGTAGAGGTGGTCAAGAACTTCATATTCCTCGGGGTAAATATCACCCACAATCTATCCTGGCCCATTCACATCTATGCCACAGTCAATAAAGCACACCAATGCCTCTACTACCTCAGAAGGCTAAGGAAATTCAGCATGTCCACAATGACTCTTACCAATTTTTACAGCTGCACCACAGAAAGCATCCTATCCAGTTGCATCACAGCTCTGTGCGGCAACTGCTCTGCCCAAGACCACAAGAAATCACAGAGAGTTGTGAACACAGCCCAGTCTATCATGCAAACAAGATTTCCTTCCACTGACTCTTTCTACACTTCCCACTGCCTCAGGAAAGCAGCCAACATTATCAAAGACCCCACTCACCCCGGTTATACTCACTTCCATTGGGCAGAAGATACATAAGTTTGAAAACACGTACCAACAGATTCAAGAACAGCTTCTTCTCCGCTGTTGTCAGGCTTATGAGCAGACTGCTCATATATTAGATTTAATCTCTCTCTGCTCCTTCTCTGTAGCTGTAACATTACATTCTGTATTCTGTACCCTGATGTATTTATGTAAGGTATGAATCATCTGGTTAGCATGCAAAACAATGCTTTTCACTGTTTCTCAATACATGTGAAAATAATGAATCAAACCAGATCAATCAAACAATATTCTGGCAAATTGCCCCTGATCCTTCCTTAGTATAATCACATCCTTCCTACCTTCTGACCGCATATTCACATCTTCCAACCAGAAGCGCACATTGTGCTCCATCTGTGGATTATATTAGATTATATTCGGAAAAGGCAGAAGAAAGGGGGTTGAGAAACATATCAGCCAAGATTGAATGGTGGAGCAGTCTCAATGGGCCGAATGGCTTTAATTCTGCTCCTACATCTTATGGCCTTATGGTCTTATACAGCTCCTTCAGACCACTCTGCTCTTATATTCAATGCTTTGACTAACAAAGGAAAATATCCTTCTTTTCCATCTTATTTACCAGTCCAGTGCCTTCAAGGACCATGCACACCAAGGTCCCTCTGATCTTCAATTTTTTATGATAACTGCAAATTTACTGATCATATCATATATTCATGTCAAGATCATTAATGCGCACAACAAACAGCAGGACACCCACCAGCAAGCCTACAGCGTGCCATTGGGCACAGATCTACAGTCACAAAACAAACGTAAAACATCATCCTGTGCCTCCCGCCGCTAAGCTATTTTTGATTCTATTTGTCATATTGTCTTTGACCCCATGGACTCTTACCTTTTTGACCAGTCTCCTATGCAAGACCTTATCAAAAACCTTGTCAAATTCCACCCAGACAATTGCACTAACCTCATATACACATCAAGTCACTTCCTCCAAATGCTCAATCAAACCTGTCAGACATGATGGCATGTGATGAAATAAGGCATTCAAGAGGGCATTGGATGATTATTCAAATAGAAGCAATGGACAAAGACATGAGAAACAAGCAGGAGATTTAAAGTCTTACTGCTCAGTACATGTTCAGAACTAATAATGTGATCAGCACTAAGTCATGATGCTCATTTGGACAGCCAGTGCAGCCACGATGGGCAGAATAGACACTGGACAATGTGCTGTGACATTTCAGCTGCCACTGATGAATGGTCTCACCATTTTTTAAGCCACCTTGATAGGACTATCAGCCAGCAAACTGCACATCTATACTGCTCTATGGGCTGTGTTTGTTTTTGGCACTTAAGTGTTAAAACCCAATGCTTTTATACCTCCAGACATGTTTAAATCATGCAATCACCAAACAGAAATCAATTATCTCCTGTCTTTAGCCTTTACCCAAAGTATTTGAGAGATAAATCAATTAGATGAGACCTTTAAAAAATTACTTGCAGAACGTAATTCTTTAAAATATTTTCTGAAGCAAGCTGACAGCCTTATATCTTAGCAAATCAACAGAATACAGGGACCTTATCCAATCTTGACACATAGTGAACGAAAATACTTTAAATTATATGACACTTTATATCATCTCTATACATATCCCAGTGAATAATTTCTATTTGTAAAGGCACCTTATCACATCTCAACACACAACCTACCGAAAGATTTCACTAGATGATGCAGGATATTCTGAATGGTTAAAATGTAAGGTATAGGTTGCAATCTACATGAGTATCAACAACATAGGCAGGAAAATTGTTGGGATCCTGGATTAAGGAGGAAGTTAAAAAGAAGAATCTCTAATGGAATACTGTAAAAAATACACACAGACCCCTGCACTAATGAGGAAAAGAAAGAGGCTAATTAGGAGCCAAAAGCAGATATTGTAGCAGAGGCAGAAAACATTTGAATTATTAAATGAGTATTATGTAGTTGTCTTCACCAATGAAAATACTGCCATTGTCATCGTAAAGGAGAAAGCAGCTGCATTATTAGATAGAATAAAAATAAAAATTCAACTGTTCGCAATCCTCAAAATATTAAAGTGAGCAACCTAAATGGGATGCATCTTATTTAACTGAGGGGTGTAAGGGTGGAACTTGTGGAGGCACTAGCCACAATCTTTCCATTCTCCTTGGATATCGAGATGGGGACAGAAGACATAAAAATTGCAAATCGTACAGACTTAAGAGCATTCCCAAAGAGAACTGAAGATATGGAATTGGAGGACTTGAGTATAAAAATAAGGAAGTCTTGGTTCATTAGATCAGTTCCTGGAATGACCAGGTTCTGAACTGTAGAAAGGTGAAATGATTTAATTGTGAAAATGAAATCCACAGGTTAGATACTGAGAGGTTATTTCCTATGGATGGATATTCTACAGCTTAAGGTTACAGTCTCAGGATAACTCACTTAGAACAGAGAGGGGTAATAATTCTTCATTGAATTTTTGGAATTCACTTACATGGAGAGTTTTGTGGTCTCCATCATTGAGTACATTCAAGGCTGATCTCACAATAGAGGTGAGGGATAAGGGAATCATGTGGAAAAGTGAACACCTTTCCTTGTATTACTTGATAACTGTGGTTAACAGAAGTATATCAATTTTAGTTTTGTATTTGTAGTGAAGGTTTAAAGTATATTATTATTATTATTTAGGAATTTTGCTTCCAAAGTAGAGGCAAATAGGTTATTAGTTTTCAGTTCTGTGAAGATGACATCTTTTTCTCTAAGGTCTGTAAAGAAACTCAAATTTTACGCAATGAGTCTAAGGAACATTTTCAAGAGGTTATGCGGCTTCAGTGACCAGACAAGTCACCCACTCACAAATTGCTTAAGTTGAGCTTTCATGACCAAGTGAGAAAGAGGCAGGAAGCAGGTTCAGTTCAGAAGAAAAGGTCCAGATCAGCAGATGTGCTGTTTAGCAGCCTCAAATTAGTCAACGTAACTGGAAAAAGCCCTGAGATTTTTTAACAGTTCAGTAAGATTAATATGTTAACTTGTATCTGTATGTCTTAGAGAGAGACAGAAAGAATCAGACCTTGTGAACGAGCAGATATTTGCTGAAAGGAAGCACTTGTAACCTTCCTGTTGAGTAAGGAATTAATGAATGAAGACAGAAGTGATACTTCACGAGGGTTGAGTGTCTGTAAAGAATAGTGCTAAGAAGAAAAGTTAAATCTTTATTTGTACTGTTTAAGGAAGATGTTTCCAAATTGACCTTTCTTTTCTTTCTTGTATTCCTTTCTAAAAGTATATTGGCAGCCCTTTGTGACGATGTTCAGTAACCGACCACCAAGGTAGACAAATTGCACAAACAAAACTTATGGTCTATGAGGGCAGATTTCACTTTAGCATCTGACTTGTCTGGTATTGCCATCAGCTGGGATCATATCATATTTAACAATTGATCCAGCATCAATTGTCACTGGCAGAAGAGGTTTCCAATCTTCTACTACTATTTATGAGCAGAAGCGTTTTCCAATTTCATTCTTAAAAGATCTGGCTTTAATTTTCAGACCATCTTTGCTGGTCCTAGGCTTACAAACCAGTAGAAATTTGCCAATCCTCACCAGAAATGTTCTTGCTGCTACATTTACCATTTCCTCACCATTTCATTCACTGTGTCCTTTGCCATAACCTTTTGACCCCTTTGCTGCCCTCCTCACAGTTTTGCTTACTGCCTTCTTTGCTGCCCTCTCCCCTGGTCCGTCCCTTACCTGCTTGAGCTGGCAGCTTTTCTACTCTGTTTTCAAAATCTCTCAACGGGCTGCTGCATTTGAGATTTAGACTTTTGTCTAACAGTGTTCTTTGAAGCAGCCAATTTCCTGTGACATTGCTGACAGTGACATTTCAGGCACTGCAACTTCATGTGTGATGAGTACACTCCAACAGATGTGATGGCACCAAATGCAGCCTTTTGCTAAATCTATGTTGTGCTTCTTCTAAGGTCTTTCAAAAGGTATGATGTCCTGAACTACTCATTATTTTTTCTGTGGTTTAACTACAATATTGCATGGCCGGAGAACTTGATATTCTACTCCTCTCAGTATGAGAGTTGGTACCCAGTCTCCTATTAAACTTTTTGATTATTTTCTGCACCTAATCATGATATTTTAGTCTGTCTGCTTGAACTGCACGACATTTTGCATCTCCATCATTCTATATTGTGTAATCTATTTCAGGTCCAAAGCCAATGACCTCAGATTTGCCTTCACCGAACTCAATTTGTCGTAATTTCACTTTCATCCATTCATAGGATGTGAGCATCATTGGCAAGATCAGAATGGGGTGATTTCCATGCTAAACTGCTGAAATATTGTTTTAAAAGGAGGGAAAGAGGGCTAAAAGATCCAGTCCCAAATCACAGTCCCTTCCAGCATGATTACAAGTCTTCAAGATCACCTCCAACTCAGAAAATTAGCCATCCACCCCTTCTGCAAGCCTGTGCAAAAAAATTACAATGGGAGAAGGCTGCAGTAATTAACACCTCTCTTTCTCTAGGCATCTTATCTTTAGCTGGAATTTCTAACTCAGTAATAGCCTCAAATTTTAATGTTAAAATTATCTTGTGTATACTTTCATCCTTTTAAATCTCATCATCCTGCTTGAAGCATTGTGACAGATCAGATAATAACAGCACAAAAGTTTCCTGTCAGACAGCGATTGCTCTCTCTGCAAGGTGGATAATTCACAATTTTGGGGTAGGTGATGGCCTAGTAGTATTATCACTAGACTATTAATCCAGAAACCCAGCTAATGTTCTGGGGACCCAGGTTCGAATCCTATCATGGCAGACGGTGGAATTTGAATTCAATAATTAAAAAGAAGTCTGGAATTAAGAATTTACTGATCACCATGAAATTATTGCTGATTGTCGGAAAAATCCATCTGGTTCACTAATGCCCTTCGGGGAAGGAAATTTGCCACCCTCACCTGGTCTGGCCTACATGTGACTCCAGACCCACAGTAATGTCGTTGACTCTCAGTTGCCCTCTGAAATGGCCCAGCAAGCCACTCAGTTGTAACAATCGCTACAATGTATCAAAGACATGAAACTGGACGGATCACCTGGCATTGACCTAGGCACCAGAAAAGACAATAGCAGAAACAGCCCTGTCAACCCTGCAAAGTCCTCTTCCTTTATATTTGGGGGTTAGTGCCAAAATTGAGAGAACTGTTTCACAGACTAGTTAAGTGACAGCCTGACATAGTCATACTCACAGAATCATACCTTACAGACAATGTCCCAGACACCACCATCACCATCCCTGGATATGTCCCGTCCCACCAGCAGGACAGACCCAGCAGAGGTGGTGGCACAGTGGTATACAGTCAGGAGGGTGTTGCTCTCAGAGTCCTTAACATTGACTCTGGACAAGAAAGTCTCATGGCTTCAGGTTAAACATGGGCATGGAAACCTCCTGCTGATTACCACATACCGCCCTCCCTCAGTTGATGAATCAGTACTCCTCCATGTTGAACAACAGTTAGAGGAAGCACTGAGGATGGCAAGGGCACAAAATGTACTCTGAGTGGGGGATTCCAATGTCCTACATAATACTACTGATCGAGCTGGTTGGATCCTAAAGAACTGCTAGACTGGGTCTGCGGCAGGTGGTGAGAGAACCAACAAGAGGGAAAAACATACTCAACCTCGTCCTTACCAATCTGCCAGACATGATGCATCTGTCCCTGACAGTATCACTAAGAATGACCACTGTACAGTCCTTGTACAAACAAAGTGCCACTTTCACACTTAGAATACCCTCCACCATGTTGTGTGGCACTATCACCGTGCTAAATGGGACAGACTTCGCACAGATCTAGCAACTCAAGATTGGGCATCCATGAGGTGCTGTGGGCCATCAACAGCAGCAGAATTGTACTCTAGCACAATCTGTAACCTCATGGCCCGGAATATCCCGCACTCAACCATTACCATCAAGCCAGGGTATCAACTCTGGTTCAATGAAGAGTGCAGAAGGGCATGCCAGGAGCAGCACCAGGCATACCTGAAGATGAGGAATCAACCTGGTGAAACCACCAAACGGGTTTACTTGCACGCCAAACAGCAAAAGCAGCAAGTGATAGACAGAGCTAAGCGATCCTACAACCAACGGATCAGATTTAAGCTCTGCAGTCCTGCCACATCCAGTCATGAATGGTGGTGGACAATTAAACAACTCACTGGAGAAGGAGGCTCCATAAATTCCCCATTCTCAATGACGGAAGAGCCCAGTACATCAGTGCAAAAGATAAGGCTGAAGCATTTGCAGCAATCTTCAGCCAGAAGTGCCAAGTGGATAATCCATCTCGGATTCCTCCAGTAGTCCCCAGCATTACAGGTACCAGTCTTCAGCCAATTCAATTCACTCCATGTGATATCAAGATACAATTGGAGACACTGGATACTGCAAAGGCTATGGGCCCTGACAACATTCTGGCAATAGTACTGAAGACTTGTACTCCAGAACTTGCCGCTCCCCTAGCCAAGCTGTTCCAGTACAGTTACAACACTGGTATCGACCCAACAATGTGGAAAATTGCCCAAGTATGTCCTGTACACAAAAAGCAGGACAAATTCAACCCAGCCAATTACTGCCGCATCAGTCTACTCTCAATATTCAGTAAAGTGATGGAAGTATCATCAACAGTGCTATCAAGCAGCACCTGCTCAGCAATAACCTGCTCAGTGACACCCAGTTTGTGTTCCATCAGGGCGACTCAGCTCCTGATCCCATTACCGCCTTGGTTCAAACATGGACAAAAGAGCTGAATTCCAGAGGTAAGGTGAGAGTGACAGCCCTTGACATCAAGGCTGCATTTGACTGAGTGTGGCATCAAGGAGCCCTAGCAAAACTGGAATCAATGGGTATCAGAGGGCAAACTCTCCACTGGTTGGAGTCATACCTGAAACATAGGAAGATGGTCGTGGTTGCTGGAGGTCAATCATCTCAGCTCCAGGACATCTTTGCAGGAGTTCCTCAGGGTAGTATCCTTGACCCAACCATCTTCAGCTGCTTCATCAATGACCTTCCCTCCATCATAAGGTCATAAATGGGGATGTTCGCCGATGATTGCACAATGTTCAGCACCATTCATGACTCCTCAGATACTGAAACAGTCCATGTTTACATGCAACAAGATCTGGACAATATCCAGGCTTGGGCTGACAAGTGGCAAGTAACATTTGTGCCACACAAATGCCAGTCTATCACCATCACCAATAAGAGACAATCGTTCCTTGACATTCAATGATGTTACCATCACTGAATCCCCCACTATCAACATCCTGGGGGTTATCATTGACCAGAAACTCAACTGGACTCACTTCATAAATACAGTGCCTACAACTGCAGGTCAGAGGCTAGGAATATTGCGGTGACTAACTCACCTCCTGACTCCTCAAAGCCTGTCCACCATCTACAAGGCACAAGTCAGGCGTGTGATGGAATACTCCCCACTTGCCTGGATGAGTGCAGCCCCAACAACTCTCTAGAAGCTTAACACCATTCAAGACAAATCAGCCCGCTTGATTGGCACTACATCCACAAGCATTCACTCCCTCCACCACCGACGCTCAGTACCAGCAGTGTGTACTATCTACAAGATGCACTGCAGAAATTCACCAAAGATCCTCAGACAGCACTTTCCAAACCCACAACCACTTCCATCTGGAAGGACAAGGGCAGCAGACATATGGGAACACCACCACCTCCAAGTTCCCCTCCAAGCTGCTCACCATCCTGACTTGGAAATGTATCACCATTCCTTCACTGTTGCTGGGTCAAAATTCTGAAATTCCCTCCCTAATGGCATTGTGGGTCAACCTACAGCTGGTGGACTGCAACAGTTCAAGAAGGCAGCTCACCACCACCTTCTCAAGGGCATCTAGCGATGGGCAATAAATGCTGGTTAGCCAGTGACACTCACATCCCACAAAGGAATAGAAAAAAAAATTAAGAGCTAGCGTCCTGGAAATTAGACTGTAGTCACTACAGAAATGAGTATCTGCAGCGTGTCCTGGACTAATCCGTCACCCAGTTGTGTAAACACCCATGAAATATATCAATGCCCTTATGTCTTAAGAAAATCTCTTATCTCTGGTCAATGATAACCCCCAGGAAGTTGATAGTGGGGGATTCAGTGATGGTAACATCATTGAATGTCAAGGAACGATTGTCTCTTATTGGTGATGGTCATAGCCTGGCATTTGTGTGCAACGGGATTCAACAAACAGTGATGAAATAATGATTGAATGTCACTTATTGATGTCGGCACCAAAGAGTATTCCATGTTTTTTTTGAAATTGTCCCATGGGTTTTTTTATGTGCACCCAAAGATAATGGAGGCTCAGCTTCATGTTTCATCTGGAAAGTGAATATTTTTGTCTGTCACTAAGCTTTCAAGGAAAGTTGCAGGAGCTTTCTGTTGTGAGAAATTAGAACATGATTTGCTGGAGTTAGTTTGGTGGTAGATAATCCAAATTCTGGAGTGGCAGTCTTCTGTGTGTTTATGACAAATTGTGCCTGCAGCAAAGTGAGAGCCGCTGCAATGAGCTGACATCTGAACTAAGCAAGACGGTGAAAATGATCTCAGTCATCAGGGACTCATTATTTTAGTGGTGATAATCCTAAATGTTCTACGAATTTCTCCTTTCGTCTGATTCTGAGCTTTGCCTTTGAGTAAATGAGGCTGAAACCTGTAATTCAGGTCTAACGATGAAATCTTTCAGTATGTGAGAAGAATGTAAAGTCAGAAAGCAAATAAATCAGAAAGAAAGCAATGGCCAAAACAGCATAAAAATAGGTGTTGGATAGAGTGAAAACAGTATATATATTAATGACATTAAAAGCAAACTGTGCAACAAAAAAAAGTTTAATACATAAATAAAGGAATATTAAAACTCCACTATAAATGTGCTTTTATTCATAAAGTTGTATAAGTGAGGGCTGGAAAATGGCATGCTTGTAAGTGGATCATCATCTTGGCCACTCTGCATTCCATGCTAAATTCTTTTGCTGGCTACCTACTGCATTCCCCTCTGTTACAGAGAACGCAAAACACTTAGCTTCTCAGTTAAATCCAGGGTTCAATCATAGAATCATAAAATCCCTGCAGTGTGGAAACAGCCCCTTTGGCCCAACAAGTCCAGACCGACCCTGAGAACATCCTACCCAGACCCATTCCCCTATAACCCACCTAATCCACACCTCCCTGAACACTTGTTTTGAACACGTGTTCTTGCGAGCTTTTTGCCTTCTTGGAAAGGATTCATTAACACTACCAAGGTAATTTCTATTTTTCCGTCCTTCAATCACAAGTTTAGGAGACTGTTTGCACAACATCATTGAATTGGAAAGGAAAAGAAAAATAAATGCAAACAGCATCTGAGACATCAGGAAGCAGCAGAGTTAGGATGATGTTGTTGTCAGTATGCAGGCACTGGTCAGGGACAAAGCATAACTTTCTCCAAGCCTCCAATCCTTGAAGGTGACAATTACAGGTGACCTGCAACATTAGCCCTGAGGTAAAGTGGGGAGAAAGTAGCAGGGGCGCCAGGGTGGGAGTGAGGTATGGGTTGGGAGTTGGAGGGGTTGGTTGAATACCTAGAAATGTTGGGGCTTGACAAGTCACTCTCTGGACCTCATTATTCCTATTCTAATTCTATTTTGTGCCTGAAAATATAAAGTTTGAGAATATGAATATGAGACTAATTTGAGGTTAGTGATGGAAGAGTGTCTGAGCCCAGCAATCAGAAACCTGGTGATTGAGGCTGGATGGGGTTGTGTGAATACAGAGCTGGAGAATGGGAATTGGAGATTTGAGATTAGAAGATCAAGCGGCGTAGTTGAAATAGGGGCAGGGTTTGATGACTGAGGGACTAAAGGGTAGATATTAGGGTTGAAGGGGGTTTGACCATTGCTGAGCAGAAGTGTGGGGATTGGGAATGGAGGCAGAGATAACAAGGTGTAGAGCTGGATGAAGACAGCAGGCCAGGCAGCATCAGAGGAGCAGGAAAGCTGACGCTTCAGGTCTGGACCCTTCTTCAGAAATGTTCCTACTATATCTGGGAATGGAGGCAGTATTGGTTGATTACAACCTCTCTTCACTGTTGGGACTTGCTTGAAATTATCAGCATCAATGTGGTGGAGATGGCGGGAGGGAGAGTTAATGTGAACCCCTTAACTCTATTTCTCTCCCCAGGTTAGCTTTACCTGTTAAATATGTTTTAAGCATTTTCTGTATTTATTTCTTTATTTAAGGCAGCTGGAGAGCTATTTGCTCTGCTGAAAGAAGGCTCTGTATTTTATAATACAGGTGGGACAGTTTGCTCCATAGCAAGAACATTCTGGAGATGAGCTGAACTGTTTAACATTGAGACTTCTGTCCCTCACCGGAAGGAAGTCTTTCACTCAGGAGCTGCTGGCCAATTATCAATCCTGGAAGCACAAGAGCTCTGTAGAGTTTGCTACAAGGACTGCAGGAACAGGCCTGGAGAGGACCATGTTTGCCCCAAAATATCCCAGGATTAACCACAGGAAAGGCTTCGGAACCCGGCGAGTGGAGAGAGGGGCTTCAGGGCTCTATTTTGTAGGGCAAGTGGCATGGAAGGAAAGGGATAGCGAGAGCTTGGGGGCAGTCCCTGATACAGGGAAGGCACCACCTTCAAAGGAAGTACCTGCTTCCTTCCCATTTTTTCTTATGTATGCCTTAAAAACACAGCTTGATCACTCCTGCCCAATAGTCATATTCTACAAGTACAAAGAGTCTCTGATTTACAAACGTTCAACTTAAGAACACTCATACTTATGAATGCATTCCCATACACAATTGTTATTTTAAAGATCTGACATACGAACATTTCCTGTACTTATGAACTGCTATGTTACATTGTCCTGTATTCTGTTCAGACCTACATAGAAATCGACTTGTGAATGGTCTCAAGAACAGAACCCATTTTCAACAGGGGACTGCCAGCTTAAAATAAATGCTGACAATATCATGAGGTAAACTATAGTTTCCTATTAGAATCAGTGCAAAGGTCTGTGTGGAATAAAAGACCTTTCATTGAGTGTCACATCAGAAAGAACTGGGCAAATTGCAATATAATGAAAGGAAACAACTATAAACTACATTCCAACTCCAGGGCAAACTTGCTTCCTGTTATCAGAATCACATGAACTACTTGTGCAGCATAAGTTTGGCCTTTCACCTTTTTGTAACTTTCCACAATGCACAGGGTTATGATGTTTCCTCCACAATTTCAAAGAATCAAATTGCAGACAAAGCACGACGACGATTGCTGCTTCAATAGATAACTTCAAAAATTGCTTACTACTCTCAGAAAAATGGATTTCCACAAGGGTTGCCTATTCTTTACAGTAACCTTTCCATCTTTTATTTTATTATTTGATGAATGTTGAATTGTCAAGGTGAGGATACCATTGCTAGAATAGTTTATTTTTTCTTTAACAGGCAAAAGCTAGAATCGGCCCTATCAGGTCAAGTATATTTATCAATTCCCATTTATACATGTACCATGTTTTCTGCACATTTTATAAATAATGAAGTTTACTTTCAGCCTTTGATGAATGCCTATACAGCATAGGTTTAGCATTTACATTTTCTTCCATCCTTCTGATTCTTCCTATCCACGCTCTGATCCTCACAATTTTGTAAACCTCAGTCAGATCCCCCTCAGCTTTCTCTAATCAAGGGGAAACAACACCAGCCTGTTTAGTCTATCTTCACAGCTGAAATGCTCCTGCCCCGGCCACACCGAGATGAATCTCCTCTCAGGCAATCACTTCTTTTATGTAGTGCAGCAACCAGAACTGCAAACAGTACTTCAGTTGAGGCTTAAAAAAATTATACAGCTCCATCATACTCTTTTATTCAATGCTTTGACTAATTGGCAATTATCCATGTGCTATTACAGTGAGCATATTTACTACCTTGCTGCCTTGAAAAATCTAGGGACATGCACAACAGAATCCCTATGTATTTCTTAGGACTTTACCATTTATTTTGTATTCCCTTGCCTTGTTAGTCCTCCCAAATTGCATCACTGCACACTTTTCAGCATTAAGTTCTATTTGTCACTGTTCTGCCTATCTGATCAGTCTGTTTATATCATCCTTAATCTAATAAGATTTCTTCCTCGTAATCCATCACATTACAAAACTTAGTGTCATCTACAAATTTATTTATCCTACCTGCAACAGTCATAGCTAGATTACTAACCTATACAGCAAACAGCAAGGCACTCAGCACCAAACCCTGCAATAAGCCACTGAACACAGATTTCCAGTCACAAAAACACCTTCAACCATTACTCTGTGCCTTCTACAACCCAATTGACCAAATGTTCCTGGATCCCATGGGCTTTTACCTTCTTGACCAGGCTCTCATGTGAGACCTTGTTAAAACTGAAGTCCTTGTATACTGAAATACGCTCAACTGCACAACTAGTTAACTCTTCAAAAATTTCAATCAGATTTGTTAGATACAATCTGCTAATAAAGCCATGCTGACTATCCTTAATTAATACTCCTCTGTACAAATGGAGATTAATTCTGTCCCTCAGAATCAACAGTTTCCCTGCCAAAAATGTTAGACTCACTGGTTTAAAGTTCCCTGGTTTATCCCTAACACACTTATTAGATTTTGCCACAGGAT
Organism: Rhincodon typus; assembly: GCF_021869965.1. Classification (NCBI taxonomy): domain Eukaryota; kingdom Metazoa; phylum Chordata; class Chondrichthyes; order Orectolobiformes; family Rhincodontidae; genus Rhincodon; species Rhincodon typus. The sequence continues at coordinate 59,021,612 of NC_063333.1, read as the reverse complement.
TATCCACCATCCAATCCTTTAACATCTCTCTCCTATGGCTAGAGAGAATTTGAAGATTAATGCCAGGGCTCCTACAATCTCCTCCCTTGCCTTCTGTGGCAGCCTTTATAGAATCCCTACAGTGCAGATAGAGGCCATTCAGCCCATCAAGACTGCATTGATCCTCCAAAGAGCATCCCAGCACCCCGACCCTAACCCCACAACCCAACATTTAGCACAGCTAACCCACATAGACTGCAAAACCCTGGAAACTACAGGGCAATTTAGCATGGCTGATCCAACTAACCTACACATCTTTGGACTGTGGGAGGAAACCACAGTACCCAGCAAAAACCTACACAGACATGGGGAGAACATTCAGACTCCACATAGACAGTCAGCCAAGGCTGAAATTGAACCTGGGTCCCTGGCACTGTGAGGCAACCACTGAGCTTCCATGCCACACATGCCTTGGATGCATTTCATCTGGGCTTGAGTGTTTATCCATTTTTAAGCCTACAAAAACCATTAATTCCACTCCCTTCAATTGTAATTTGTTCAAGTAGATTACAGTCCTCCTCCTTGGTTTCTATCCTAAGTGGTCCTTCTCTATAGTAAATACAGGAGCAGAGTACTCATTTAAAACAATACTTACATCTATCAACTCTGCACACAGATAACTGCTTTGCTCCTTAATGGGCCCTACTTTTTCCTTGGTTATTCTCTTGCCACTATACATATAAAAAATTTTCAGATTTTCCTCTATTTTACCAACCATCATGTCCCTCTTGTTTGCCTAATTTCTTTTTTAAGTGACCACATGCTTTTTCTATACTCCTTTCAGGCTTCTGCAGTTTTGAGACCTCAGTATCTGTCATTGCCTTCCGTCTTTACCTCATCCAATTCCGTACATCCCCTGACATCCAGGTTTCTCTGGACTTGTTGGTCTCACCCTTCACCTTTATGGGAACATACTAACTCTATGCTCTCATTATTTCCTTTTTGAATGATATCCGACGTAAATTTTCTTACAAGTATCTGCTCCCAGTCCACTTAGACCAGATCATGCCTTGACATGTTAACCTTGGCCCTCCCCCAATTCAGAATCTTTATTTCAAATCCATCTTCATTATTTCACTTACTCTTCTACCATTTGTCTAATTTCCCATGAAACCAGAGCCAGTACTGCCCCGAATCTTGGAGGATTTTCTACATGCTGGCTTAAAAAAAATTCCTGGATATACTTTAAGACTTCCATGCCCTCCATACCATTTACACTTTGCCTATCCAAGTTAATATTAGGGACGTTGAAATCCCCTACTACTATTACACATTTTTTTTTAAACGATTGTTACACTTCTCTTGACATTTGCTTCCCTAGCCCCAGAAAAGCTATATTGGTCTTTGGAGGAATGCAGCATACATTTACCAAAAAGAAACCTGCATTTGAATGTTTAAGTCGCAAGGAAAGATGACACAAATGAGTGTCATATTCCCTGGGAATTTAAAAGGTTAGGGTATAAGTTAGTCAAAATTTTCAAGATATTAAGGGGAACGATAGATAAACAGAAACAATTTCAACTGGTTGAGAAGACTTCGACAAGTGGCATGGTCTTCAATTTGGAGCCTGACCTGATGCAGTAAAAGCTGAAATATTTCTACACATAAAGAGCAAAATTTGGAAATAGTCTTGCTCAAGTGGCAATTGATGGTAGATTATTTTAAGTTAAATTTTAACTTTACAGTGAGAGGTCTAGATGTTTTTTAGATAGGTGTATTAAGAGGTAAGTGGTAAAAGTGTAAGGTGTATATGATATTAGAACACACATCAACCATAATCTCGTTGAATGAGAGGGGTAATTATCTTAATCCTGTTTCTGTGTTTCTGAACTAATTCCAACCATGCCTTTGTTGCAGCAGCATTGGTTTGCCTCTTCCAATTGGTTACTGTAACAAGCAATGTATCAAGGAATGCAGCTTAAATTGAGATACAGCCTTTGAACATCCTAAGTCAACCACGATATATCTCCTTTACATTGTCCAAATTCCTAACTCCTCCAAATTGACTCTTTAGATTGTCTGAGTTTGACCCGTAATTAAATGGTTGGGTTAAAATCCATTGGTAGAAATGCTAAAACATTTTCCGGGATTCTGGGTTTCCCATGCATTATTGCTCCGCTCCACTCCAAATGCATTTTCGAAGTAATTTTGAGGGCTAATGACTGGGCCCTATCCAGTTTTCCAATCCATCTACTTAGGTCATGTTTAAAAACAGCAGTTATTCAGAAGGAAAATCACTCCTACTGCATTGTGTCTGAGGACAGGGTCAAGGTTACAGTCAGCTAAACCCTCACAATATCTTTAGCACCCCTTTGATCGGTTGTCCTAGTCTACTTTGAAGACTGATCACTCTACCTGCAATGGGTAATGTAACCATTAGCTGCTCCTCCCTGGGGAAATGGGAACAATGGATGGAAATACAGCCTATCCTACGGTATCGATCCACCTGGTATCCCCGCAAAGACCCCACTCTACCACCAAAACTGACAAATACTTAATTCTTATTGGAAAGAAGGAAATGCCAATTAAATGATTAATGTGGAAGTGATGCACTCAATAGTTTGAGATGCTTATTTCCTCTAGTTTTTGTCCTAGCATTCAATCGCAAAGTGAATGAAGCTCCTGTTGCTACAGCAGGTACCTGAGAATGAACACCTTCATTTATATTTTTTTCCCAAATTGCACTACTCCATGCATATCAACATTTGCAACTGCCTTTCCTCATTATTTCATTGCACCAAATTGTGCCTCAGACAATCTATGATAAAATATTTGCCAAATAACATCAAGAATTGGCTCTTATAGGAATTTCCAAGGCTCATTGCACAATTTCTTAAAAACCATAAAAACTGTGGCTGCTGTAAACCATAAACAAAAACAGAAATTGCTGGAAAAGCTCAGCAGGTCTGACAACATCTGTGGAGAGAAATCAGAGCTAACATTTTGTGTTAAGTTCTGAGGAAGGGTCATTCAACCTGAAATGTTAACATTGATTTCTCTCCACAGATGTTGCCAGACCTGCTGAGCTTTTCCAGCAATTTCTTGCTGTGCAGTCATAAAACATGGTTTCCTTGACTTCCATTAGAGTCACAGAGACTTTTGTAGCTATTATACTCTGACAATTTCACATAGCCCATGAACTGCTGGAAAACTAATCTTCCTCAATCACTTTGTTCTGAAGAGAGTTAAGGAACTGTCTCTTGAATGCTCAGAGGATCCAGTAAGTTAATGACCATTGTACTTAAGAGTAGAAGCAATACATATATATTGTAAAGATTCACTCTGTATTTCATATATCTGTGTTTCTGCCACCTCTCTAAACGAAGGCTTTTTAATGGCATTTCGAAATGTCTTGTTTTAATTGTTTCATGTTACGTAGGCATTGTTAGCAGAGCCAGTACTTATTGCCCATCCATTATTGTCTTGAAAAGGTAGCAGTAAACTGCTTTCATGAGCCATTGTTGTTCATTTTTTTCTACTCACTTGTGGGATATGGACATCGCTGGCTAACCAGCATTTATTGCCTGTCCCTAGTTGCCTTGGAGAATGTGGTAGTGAGCTGCCTTCTTGAAGTTGCTGCAATCCACATCGGGTATTTCTATAGTGCTGTTAGGGAGGAGTACTAGATGTTTTGTTAATAACAAATTAACTACACAGCTAAGGGTTCTCAGATGTTAATTGATTTTTTTAAATTCATTTATTCATTGTCTTTGTCATTGTTTATCATTTTCATTTGTTCGTTGTCTCTGAGCACATAAAAAGGGAATGGCTGCCAACTGTCTGCCCCTCTTCCATGGCTACATTCGTGCTTGGGTGTCCTTGAAGAGAGGGTATGTTGTGTCCATCAATACTCTCGACGCCCTTATAGAGAGGTAGGCGCTGCAGTGGGTATAGTGCTTTATCTCCCCTTCCGATTCCATTTTGGTTTAGCAACCTCTCTTTTCTCTACCTCACCATCACTTTGGATGGTTTGCATTGGTCTTAATGGGCTTTGCATGTAAAGTAATCAATTTGAAAACATGGATGATTTACTAGTGGTGGCTAATAGTTGAAAAAAATACCACGTGCAATTTGGTGATGAAAAAAATCAGTTGTGTGTAATAACATTTCTGAATATAAAGAAAAAGAAATAAAAAGAAAGGAAAAGGGAATGGCTTGGATACTGATGTGTACAGTCAAGAGATCTGTAAGACTATATACACATAAGTGAAATTACAGTCAAGGGAAAGCTTTGGATTTTGGTTTCCTAACTCATCGCTGGACTTGGTAACAGACAACGGTTGTGTAAAGTGAAGATTGGAAACTAAGGGCTCAATATATTGGCTTAGTGTCAGTTCCAGGGAGTTATGCTCCATGAGTTATAGAACATAGAACATGGAACATTACAGCGCAGTACAGGCCCTTCGGCCCTCGATGTTGCGCCGACCTGTGAAACCAATCTGAAGCCCATCTAACCTAAACTATTCCATTATCATCCATATGTTTATCCAATGACCATTTAAATGCCCTTAAAGTGGGTGAGTCTACTATTTTTGCAGGCAGGGCATTCCACGCCCTTACTACTCTCTGAGTAAAGAACCTACCTCTGACATCTGTCCTATATCTATCACCCCGAAATTTAAAGCTATTTATATCAAAAATATTAAAGCTATTTAAACAAGTTGTATCATGCAGTTTTCCACCTTTAACATTATCATCTATGCACCATGTCTCTTAAGCATCATTTTCAAGCTATGTTGCATTCTTCAGTGGCAGAAGTACTTAAAGATGCCAGGACCTTCTAGGATTCAAGCCATATGGCACCATATATAAACCCCAGCTCAGTACCAGGTCATAGACTGCCAGCCAGGAACAGCCATACACAGTGTGTTGCTACATAATTCTCAAGGACATGGCTGAGGAAGGGTCAGTGCAGTGTCTACAGTCTAGAGGAATGGTCAGGAATACAGAATGAAGGTTAAAGATTTTTTGTGCACCGCTAGGGTAAGTTCAACCATCTCCTCTCTATCTCTTCACACTCACTGTAACTCAGCTACTGCATCCAACACCCCAATGAAGGGTTATAAGCTACTATTCTCAAAATTGCATCTAATATTGTCGCTCACTCGCCCTCCATGCCAACTACTTAACCTTGCATGGCCTCTGCGCTGCCTACTCACCCACTCGGAACACCTTGCTGCCTTTCCCCTATCTGCACCAATAGTAATACTAACAGGTGTGACAACCACTTACATCTCACTCAACCTGCCCCCTTGTCTCATTTCAGAAGAATACAATCCAAAATATGGTGGAGAAAGCCAAGGGTGAGAGAGTAGGAGAGAACTGTGACCACTCATGTGATGATGTTGTGATTTCCATGTTTAGGTAATCAAGTAAGATTCATTGCTAAGTGCTGTGTTTCTCTCTCATTAACAGTGCTGTGATTGAAGTCTTAACTTCTATCCCTATTTTGTCTCTCGTAGTCATGAACATCTTCTTCATAGTCTCTGTTTCTACCCTGAAGAAGTTTGGTCATCCAAACATCATCTGTCCTGCCACCTCTCAGAAAGAAGAAGCAAATCCTTCAAAGGAAGCACCAACAAGGCTATTTCCTGCACCCTCCACCAGATCAAATACAGATGCCTAAATAGGTATCTTAGCTAGATTAGACTTTGGAGCACTTTTTGGTGAGCCACATCTCAGCAGTTGGTCAAGGAAGAAATGCCCTAGGTCACTGTCATTTAAAGGACTGCCAGATACATGCTCAGTCCCAAACAGGAGAGGACACTCTCGTCTTGGCCATTAGTCTCTGCATTCAAAGGCACAAACAGAGGCAGGAACAGCAGGCAGGATCAGTGATATATGATCATCCCTAAGCCTTCAAAATCCACTACATGTAGGGAGAAAGGCATTTTTCAAGCCAGAGGTCTTTACAAAATTCGTCAAAACGTGCGGTACTGCATAAAGTGATAAGCAATTTACTTTAGGCTAGGAATTTAATTTGTTATCATGAAAGGTTCAGAAAAATGGAAAGGTCTAGGCAAAGGAAAAGAATGTGCTGAGCAAGCTATCAAGGAACATTCATCAAGATATTTTGGGACTTGCAGAATCAGTGGCAGATGATGAGATACTTCAAATGCCTCGACGTTTAACAACAATGAGACTGAGGTTATGATAGAAAAAGGACAGGAAGATGATAAACAATGTGATACTGATACACAGGATAGATCTGTCCCAAAAGGGCAGTTACTCAAAGTCAGCATTAAAATTAATGTTCAATTCAATGGATAGGAGGTAATATCTATGGATTGGCAAATGATGTAAAAATGGGGCAAGCTAGATAATACAGTTTGTTCTCTGAGTAGATCTGGAAATGACTTGGAAAAAAAGTTCATGTGCTGGTGATAAAACATCTGATCACAAGAGGGAGCAATCATATAGCAGTATTCCAGAATGAAATAAGAGGGCAAGCAGACAACATAGTTTGATGAGCAAAGGACTATAGAACAGCAAAAAACAGATCCATTCGTGTTTTTCTGGTATCACAAAAAAAATCTAGTAGTATCTTTATGATTATAACGTCAATGATTTTTGATGAGGAGGTCCTGTGGGATTTGAGATAAGCAAACTAACGAGGGAATTTAATGAGGCAATGTTCCCTGAATGTATACTTTTCTGCTGCACTGACCTCCGAGGTTTGTGCTTGGCAACGAATTCTCCAAGTAGAACCTCCCAACAGCTACCTCATGAGGTGCAGCTTAGAGGAAATATTGCTTTGAGAGCTTTTAAACATATTGCTCAGAATTGTTCACTCTGACGAGACCTAAGCCATAATGACACATTGAAACTAAGCACTATGATGAAACATGCTACTGTTCAGGAGATCCTGAGGGCAAATTAAACCTTACATTAAGTTCAGAGAAATGTCCATACCAATTTTCAGCTTTAAGTAACCTGAAAAATATGAAGTGAGTCCTTTTTTAGAGGCACTTTCCATGCTGATCTCCTCTGGGTGTGAGGATGGCAGCTTCAGAAGCTGTGTGAGGATAAAGCGCGGTATTTCTATGTAAGGTTTGAATTCCAGAGTGCAATGAATAACTACTGGGTGAGTAGATTTTGTTTTATTCACTCATGGGATGTGGATGTCCTTGGCTGGGCCAGCATTTATTGCCTATCCCTGCAAGCCATTTGGATTAGGGATACGCACAATGCCATTAGAAAGGGAATTCCAAGATTTTGACTCAGTGACACTGTAAGAATGGTGATATATTTCCAAGTCATGATGGGAATGTAATGCTTTGAGAATCATTAAAGTTTGCTGTCGTCATAGGGAAAATTTGTAATGTAAAGGTGCACTAACTAAGATTGACTGCACATACATGATCCCATTTGATTCCTTGTGCTACTGAATCCCTATGCTATGGAAACAGGCCATTCAGCCCAACAAGTCCACACTGCCCCTCTGAAGAGCATCCCAACTCCCCTACCCCTGTATTTCTCATGTCTAACCCACCTAACCTAAACATCCCTGGGCACTATGGGCAATTTAGCATGGCCAATTCACCTAGCCTGCACATCTTTGGACTGTGGGAGGAAACTGGAGCAGCCAGAGGAAACCCATGCAGACATGGGGAGAACGTGCAAACTCCACACAGACAGTTGCCCAAGGCTGGAATCGAACCCAGTTCCCTGGTACTGTGAGGCAGCAGTGCTAACCACTGAGCTACCGTGCCACCCTGCCACCCTATTGCTGCCAAGTCTGTAGATTTTGTCAGTTTGCAAAATTTTGAGAGGCATGGATAGAATGGATAGTTGAAGTAGTTTTCCAAGGTTAGAAATGTCAACTACTAGGGGACATAGGTTTAAGGTAAAAGGGAGTAAGTTTAAAGCAGACGTGTGATGCAAGTTTTTTTTTTACACAGAGTGTGGTAACTACCTGGAATGCAATGCCAGAGGAGGTGGTGGAGGCAGATACAATAGCACCATTTAAGAGGCATCTTGACAAATCTATGAATAGACAAGGTATGTAGGGATACAGACCACATGGAGGAAAAAGGTTTTCATTTTCGAAAGACACCATGCTTCAGCACAATCTTGGTGGGCCAAAGGGCCTGTTCTTGTGGCGTACTGTTCTTTGTTCTTTAGATGCTTGGAACTGAAGTAGCCCTTGTTGGACTCCTGCAGTGACTCCTTCAATCCACTGCCGGTACAATCAAGAACTGTGAAACCTCTCTTATTGTCCACCACCATGACTAAAACATATAGTCTTGCATCCAAGAACTCTTTACCATGGAGTTCCATTTGATTATTTATAACTGAATAAATAGTATTCAGCACCAATAGCCTTCAGTGCGGTTTCCTTTTAGGAGGGACAGACTGCCTTTGAGAACTGAAGGCTGACTGCACCACATGCATTCAGGACAGCTTTCATGAGCTTGCTTAATACAAAATCAATCAGATTTTTGGAAGCCTTTTGGCCCAAAATTACTATTGTAGAAATGAGCTAGCATCACCAAATATAAGTGCTGCCAAACTCTATCAGAAGTAGTATATGCTGTTATTACTAGCATGAAATATTTCACCTTGTTAACTAAGACAAGGTGTAGAGCTGGAGGAAAACAGCAGGCCAGGCAGCATCAGAGGAGCAGGAAAGCTGACGTTTCAGGTCTGGACCCTTCTTCAGAAAAAGACAGGTGCCTCTTCTGTTCAGACTCACCAGTGGTTTATCTTTAACCACTGATATTTAGACATGCTCTAAAACATTATTGACAATAGAGGATCAGTGGCAGTGAACTGGCTCCAGCACCTCTATCCCAGCACCATGTATAAGCAATGGTGACGCATAGCACACAGGCAGGTAGCAAATTGCAATCCCCATGTCTAGTAAATGAGGGAAACCGATTTTTAGTCCTACATTGTTGATAAAGGCGAACAATGAAACTGTCAAATAGCATATAAAAACTGAAAGAACTGTGGATGCTGTAAATCAGGAACAAAAACAGAAGTTAATGGAAAAGCTCAGCAGGTCCAGCAGCATCTGTGAAGAAAAAATCAGAGTTAATGTTTCGGGTCCGGTGACCCTTCCTCATAACTGTGTAAAGTTGCATAGATTGGGCTGAGATTTTAATACAGTAATTAACACCATTTGCAGCAAGTAAGTTTGTGTAGGAGTAATAAAATATTATTAGGGAAGAAGAGATGAACACCTGAACAATAGATAAAATAGAATGTAATGATTTTGGGAATACATAAGAATACAACCCATGTAATCTCAATGGACAAAATGGAACTCTGACAGGAATTGTTAACCATGGATGTAAATATAACAAAGCCAGTTGTGCCCTGAAACTTTAGAACTATAGCCTTGTTCCATCTTGATTCCCTAAAATAACTCAAATATTCCAGATCTTTAGTATAACTTCTGTCCTTATGATCCGTTCTGTGTAAGTTGTACAGCATTTGAGGTCTAACTCTATGTCTGGTAGTTTCCTGTACCTTAAGTGGATTTTGGACTAAATAAAGTTATACATTATGCTGTTGTGTGTTGTGAGTTCTTGAACAGACCAGGTGAACGCACACATTCTTCCAAAGTGTGTAAAAGTGAAATGTTTAACACCATCACTTATCACTAAAATGTGGTAAAGTCCCATATGGTCTCATGGATGTAAATAAGTTTAATAAATTTATCAGTCAGATGTGAGAACAGAATTATTGCTTGTGGCATTATAATTAATTTCCATGTTTCTGGGAACAAAATAGTTGAAGAAAATTTAAGGTATTAATTTTTCATTGCATCAGGCCATACATAATCATTTACTTTTAATATATAAGATATTATGAAACAATCTTACAAACAATATTTGCTCAGCAAAGGTAATTCAAATTCATTTGAAAACTCCAGTACATTTGCGATGCTACTGAGTATTTTGCAGACTCATCAAAAATTGCATGAAATTCCCAAGCACTTTCCTGATTTTCACTGCAAGATGCAAACATTTAGCTCTCACAGATTTTCACTTCAAACTATGTGCCAGATGGCAAAGGTCATCATCTCTGCCTCCAGCATAAACATCCCCCTCCACTAATGCCATTTCACAATTTTTAGGCAAGTTTACATTACAGATCTCGTTTGCTTACATGTGCCAGCTGGAATCCTGTTTATCAAAAAAATATCTGTGAGCACTCTTGGTCAGAGTGGGAGCGATTGGGTAAGGTTGGAGGAGGGGGAATGGTGTCAGATTTATTGTAATTTAGGAGACCTAACAAATGTGGTGAACTAATCAAATCATCATAAAACCTAATATTTGCCGCAAGATAATCTGGATAATGATGCATAACAGTAAAAGAAATGCTAAAGACTTGGAAAATAAGAATAGAGTTGTATTATTTCAATGCTCCTGCAGGAAACAAATTCTGTCATGTGTGTAGGAATCTTTTTAGGTACTAAAATCAATATAAATGCATATTCTTTTTGTCACTAATTTTCCAGTACCACTCACGCCTTTCTTCAGTTGTTGGAGACAGACTGTAAAAATGGCACATGAATTCAACAAAACAATTAAAACCACCCACGAGAGGTTATATTCTGTCACTTCCAATTCAGAGCCCACAGCATGGCTTGTTACATTCAGATATCAACAGAATAAGTAAATCAATTTACTTTCTTTAAAAGTATTTTGCTACACTCAAAGGATACAGAAATATATAGCAAAATTAATCCTTTGTGCCTTCATCTTTAATTGTCTAAACTGTTCCTAGGTTGAGTGGCAGCAAAGCACAAGATGTGAATTTTTCCATTCTGCAAGGGATAATTGGAAACAAGAATTGCACGTTGGCAGAATTAGAGTATCCTCAGAGAGAAATTGGCTTAGTCAGGGATAAGCCATCTGCCCACCTTAGTGGCAGCAGTGACAGAGGAAGGTGAGTTGGAAAGAATAATTCTCAGTAAAAAAAATTTATACAGAAAGAGCTTTTGTTTTCTACAATGCGTGACTCGCTTCCTAATCAGTACAATACGAAAACCTTGACTGACATCTCTTATTTCTAGTCAGGTTGCAGGTCTCTGGAATCATTCCCTTGTGCCTGGCACAAGTCTCTGCACAATGCAATGCAGCACTGGCACTGCCCTCACCCCCACCTCCTCCACCAAGGCTCTACAAGGGAATCATTATAAATTATCATCATAATTCAATGGAGTTGTATTAAACTCTCTCTCAGTAGGATAACTCATTACAGGCTCTTACCTAGAATATGTTTCCCCTTTTCAAATTACAATGCTATACCTTAACATTACTAAGATCTATTCATCACTTCCCCATAGCACCTCCACCCGCATCGTTGCCCAAATTAACAAAGTGAGCTGCATTGTGAAATTACAATTTCTGAAACTAAATACACAGGAACAGTTTTCTCATCGTTATTCATACAAATAAGTCAATTGAATTTTGAAAGAATCATACAAAATGTGTGGTGAAGTTTGTTATGAAAACAACTGCTATTTTCAGTTTGGGAAAGCCAGCAAGGAGAAGGGAAAGTACACAGCAAAGGCTTGTGGTTCAATTGGTTCAGATGGGTTTGGTTATGATGTACCTGGGCCAAGTTTACAGGAATCATTTTTGATTAATCATATTTACTTCTTTAAAGCTTATTCCTACATGGATATCATTCTACTGATAGTCTATTGTGCTAAGATACTTGGGTTAACAGCTATGCATTAAGAAGCCAGAGTACTATAACATCAAACATGGCTTTGGAATGATTTAAGAAACTCAATTTCGCATCAATCTAATTTATCAGTTGATGATGTTGTAAATCATAAATTTGACTGTCATCCTGCATTATTTTTATTTATTATTAAGATGTACTTTAAACTTGGTAAAGGGTTTTGTATTTCATTTCATTGTAATTTTCACATTTTTAATTTACAATAAGGCTACAGTTTTTCTGTGTTGCAGCCAACGTAAAAATACATGGAAAAGAGTTTTATCAAAAATTGGTTATTGCTCCACCGCTCAACTCATTATGGATGAACCATGACTATAGTGCCATTCACGAGGTCTCCCATGACCATCAGCATCAGAAGCATACACCATAGCAGCACTTTTCAAAGTTCTGTTACTAGCATCATATCTAAAACACAACTGTGCACCAGATCAAATTCTGTCAGACACGAAGAGCCCTTCGGGGTACACACCGTGGGAGGGAAACAGAAATTAAAAGCTTAGCAGGCCACATAGATGGCACAAGTGACACTTCATTGGAAATAGAAGCTCACTTTCATAATTGTACTGTGACCGTAGATCGGCTGATTGTTTGTCATTGCAATTACAGCTACAAAATGTCCTAGGACACCATCACAGAACTGTGTCATCTCCTGAAGGAATGGGTGCCATCTTATCCCACCAGAAATCAAGGTGATAAATGCACAACATATTTGTGCAACTGGCTGCTTCCAAGGATCCGCTGGCAATCTGTGTGGGATTTCACAACCCTCAACCTGCAAATGCAGGGCTTTTACTGATACTACTCATTTCTGATTGTACAGATTCATCTCAATTCCTTGCGATGGGGTAGTGCTGCAGCCTCAATGGTAGTTCCTTCAGAAGAGCCTCTGGGAGTCCTGTACTTCCTGCATATACTGAGAGAAGCTTCAACTGCAACTTTTTCATGTGGAGGTGTCTTGGCAGCCACTGAATGTTGTTGTTGGTCATGGGCTTGCTAGTGTATTTGCCCCTCCTTGATTTCACTGCACCTTCCTGGAGAATATTCAGGCTTGGGCTGATAAGTGGCAAGTAACATTCACACCACATAGAGGCCAGGCAATGACCATTTCCAATAAGAGAGAATCTAACCCTCGACCCTTGACATTTAATACTGCCACTGAATCCCCTGCTATCAACATCTTGGGGATTATCATTGACCATAAACTGGTTTAGCCATATAACTGCAGTGGCTATCAGAGCAAGTCACAATGCTGCTTTGAGTGCTTAGCCTCCTGACTCCTGGAGCCAGCCCACCACCTACTAGACAGAAGTCGGGTATGTGCTGGAATACTCCCCACATATATGACTGAGCATAGCTCTAACAGAAGTGCCTAGTGCGCCACTTTTGGTAAGCAAAACTGGCGCTGCAGGATGACTTGACACCAAGACTAAAAAATTCATTTGATTGGCACCACAAAATATTCCCTCCCGTTACCACCAATGCTCAGCAGCCCCCCAGTTGCCAGTCATCAACAAATTCACTTCTAAAAGACAGCAAGTTAACAGGCTTGAGATACACCCTTTCCCAAATCTGTTGCCTGTCCCTGCACATGAAATGGCCTGGCAGCAGCATTGCAATGAAAGATGCCAGTTTGCTCTGAAGTGGTGAACTGTATCCTGGTGAAACTGGTGTGTTTAGGATGCCAGTCTCTGTGGAGAAAATTTGCAAGCAGTTGCTGCCCGAGGGTGTTGGGGACCACAGGTCAAAATGGAGATCCAAGGAATGATAAGAAAGCTGGAGTCACCAGGTATCAGCTCTGATTTCCATGTTGAGAATTATCATCATCTAGTTTCTGCCTACCACATTGAAGATTAGCAAACAGTGTACAAACGAGGTAAGAACAGATAATAACGAGAGGTAAATGCATGCAAAAAGGCCCACTCACCACTCGTTGTTGAGAGTGTAATCTTACTATTACAAACTTGGATGAAAAATCAGACTTTTTAGCACAACTTTGGGGAGGCAGTTGCATAATGGTAATGCCAGAGGACTAGTAATCCAGAACCTCAGGCTAATGTTCTGGGCAGATGGCTTCAAAGATTTCAATTCATTAAAGAAAAATATGGAATTACAGTAACTGTGTAATCATTGTCAATTGTTATAAAAAGCAATCTGGCTCACCAATAAAAAACAAAAGAACTGTGGACGCTGCAAATCAGGAACAAAAATAAAGTTTTATTTGTTTTTGAGGAAGGGTCTGAGGAAGGGTCACCAGACCCGAAACATTAACTCTGTTTTTTTTCCTTCAGAGATGCTGCCAGAGCTACTGAGCTTTTCCAGCAGCTTTGTTTTTGTTTCTGGCTCACCAATATCCTTTAGGGATGGAATCCTGCCAACCTTACCTGGTCTGACCTACATGTGACTCTAGACACATAACAACGTCATTGACTCTTCACCACCCTCAGTGAAATAACAATAAATAAGTCCTGGCCTAGCCAGCAATGCCCATGTGCTGTAAATGAGTAAAGAAATTCTAATTTTTTTCAATCTCACCTTATTTTCCCAATTGATTTGCAATGCCCATGTCATACAGGGACTGGGAAAATTATGCCCATACATTAGTACTTTCAAACTCTACTTTCTAGAATTATGTATGCACATCAAGCAAGAATCAGTGCTTAATAATCCTGGGACCTTTGCTGGATATTTCAATCAAGCCTCAGCACTTGTCAATATATTCCTACAGTGTAGGGGGTCAGATAGAAAGAAGTGAATCAATTACTTATTCCTTTCCTGACAATCTGCAATTTTAATACCACTACTTTGGATAGGATGAGCCTCATTAACAAATGCAAATCAATGTCATGATGTGCAAAGGAATGTTAGGCATGTTAAATCACTCCTGAGTCAGTCAGTCCCGACTCCCTTGTCCGCTCCACACTCCCCTCCAGCTCCACCACACCCGGCACTTTTCCCTGCAACCGCAGGAAGTGCTACACCTGCCCCCATACCTCCTCCCTCACCCCCATCCCAGGCCCCAAGAAGACTTTCCACATCAAGCAGATCTGCCAATGTGGTATACTGCATCCGCTGTACCCGGTGTGGCCTCCTCTACATCAGGGAAACCAAGCGGAGACTCGGGGACCGCTTTGCAGAACACCTACGCTCGGTTCGCAATAAACAACTGCACCTCCCAGTCGCGAACCATTTCAACTCCCCCTCCCATTCCTCAGACGACATGTCCATCCTGGGCCTCCTGCAGTGCCACAACGATGCCACCCAATGGTTGCAGGAACAGCAACTCATATTCCGCTTGGGAACCCTGCAGCCCAATGGTATCAATGTGGATTTCACAAGTTTCAAAATCTCCCCTCCCCCTACCGCATCCCAAAACCAGTCCAGCTCATCCCTGCCTCCCTAACCTGTTCTTCCTCCCACCTATCCCCTCCTCCCACCTCAAGCCGCACCTCCATCTCCTACCGACCAACCTCATCCCGCCCCCTTGACCTGTCCGTCCTCCCTGGACTGACCTATCCCCTTCCTAACTCCCTACCTACACTCAACTTTACTGGCTCCATCCCCGCCTCTTCGACCTGTTTGTTTCCTCTCCACCTATCCTCTCCTCTATTCCTCTTCTATCCGCCTCCCACTCTCTCCCTATTTATTTCGGAACCCCCTTCCCCTCCCCCTTTTCTGATGAAGGGTCTAGGCCCGAAACGTCAGCCTCTCTGCTCCTATGATGCTGCTTGGCCTGCTGTGTTCATCCAGCCCTGCACCTTGTTGCCCCTATTCTGAATACCCTGCTAGGTGAGCTTGTTGGAACACCATTAAATGAAGTGTTCCTTAGCAGTGCACAAAGATGTGTATTTCTAGATCCTACAAGAGGATTCCAATATCCTGCTCCACTCACACCAGCACAAGCCTTAAGGGCCTTGACAATGGATCCCTCCCCCTTCCACCTTTATCTTGCATATTGTGATTAAGTCCTCAATTTACAAGCTAAGATGACTGGCAGAACTTACAGAAAACAGTTCGAAGTGTTGTAGGTGTTGGCAACCTCAATTCTGTCCAATAACAAACAAGACCTTATTGTAAGGCCTTCAATAGGTCACTAAGGTTTGTTTGGGGGAAGGAGTTTAAAGGACAGAGGATTGGAGAAGAAAACAGAGGTAGATTCCAAGTTATACTATTGTTTTCTATTCTTTGTTCAAAACTGTGAATTTTTGTGCCTTTATTCTCTGAGTAAGTCCCATGTCTCATATTTTGTCTACTTTAAAATTAAAAGTTATTGGTCCCCAGCATGATCAGTCTGATCCAGGATTATAACACAATTTGGAGGTTCATCTGGGATCTGAAATCTACAAATATGTCCTGATGTTATGGCTGGTTAAGAAATTTGCAGTGAATTTTACTGTACTTAATGAATATCAAAATAGCTTTGTTAGTTGCTATGGTTTTTCTGGAAATTTATCCCTGAGTGTTTTGCAAAAAATTAACAAGACCAAGGCTGTGCTGGCAGAAAAGTTCAAGTTAGAGAGAAAACAGGGGCTAAGAAAGAAGAGGGGTCTAACATAGGTAGAGTGCACCTTACAGTAGCTGGAATTCAGTTTCAGATGAAGCAGCTTGAAACAGAAATGGAAAAATAAACGTGAGAATTTAAGCTTGAAAGAGAAAGGTGAATGTTTTGAACCTGAATACCAGAAAGTGATAGGTTGTCAAGGGAGGAAAGAGGTAAGAAAAGAGAAAGAAAACTCCAAGTAGAGAAAGAAATCAGAAATCATGAAATGGACTGTTACAACAGTACAGGGCACTGGTGAAGCCACCGCTGGAATATAGTGTGCAGTTTTGGTCCCCATATTTAAGTTAGGATACACTGGCATTGGAAGCAGTTCAAAAGAGGTTCGCTAGGCTGATTCCTGGGATGAAAGGGTTGACACACTAAGAGCAGCTAAACAGGTTATGCCTTTATTCATTACAGTTCAGGAGAATAACGGGTGTTTTTATTGAGATATATAAGATCCTTGACAGGATAAATATTCAGAAGATGTCTCCACTGGTAGGGGAGACTTGAGCTAAGGGATAGAGTTTCAGAATAAGAGGACATTCATTTAAAACTGAGATCTGAAGAAAGATTTTCTCCCAGATCGTCATGCATGCCTGGAATTCTCTGCCAATATGTTATGGGGGCTCAATTTCTAAAAGTATTTAAAGAGAAGGTGGATAGATTTTTGAAATATCAGGGAATTGAGGATTATGAGGAGCTGGCAGAAAGAGCATTTGAGACGTGGGGCAGTTCAGCGATTATCTTACTGAATGGAGGACATGCTTCAGGGGCCGAATGGCCTGCTCCTGCTTCTTTTTTATGTTTTTAAGTTCTAGGCTATTTATCTATGTTGGAATACACTTGCCCTAGAGAGAGTGAAATAGAAGTTCACTTATTTAATCCCAGGGATCACAGGATTGTCTCATGAGAAGAATTGAACCCATATTCTCCAAGATGTCAAAGAAAGAAAGATGATTTTGTTGAAATGTATAATATCCTTACAGAGCATGACAGGATGGATAGAGATAGTATGTTTCCTCCTGCTAGTGACTCGAGAACCACAGGACACAATCTCAGGACAAGGGGTCAGCCATTGAAAACTGAGATGAACAGGATTTTTTTTTCATTCAGATGATGGTAAAAATTTAGAATTCTCAACTACAGAGGGCTGTGCCACCTCAATCATTGAGCATGTTCAAAGCAGAAATTGTTAGGTTTCTGGAAACCAATGACATCGAAGGATATAGTGATAGTGTGGGAAAATAGCATTGAGAAGATGATCAGTCATGATCTAGAAATATGAGTGGGTTCAATGGGCTGAATGGCCTACGCCAAGTTTTGCAAACCAACCACAGTCCCAAAGGGGCTTGGAAAGAGTCCATTAATGCTTAAAGAAAGAACGATTCGTGTGTATGACTGGAATATCTCAGGGTTGGATGTTTCATTTTCCATTTTTGTAATTTGCCAATAGAGATATAGCTAAGGAGCCTATTGGGTCAGTTTCCTTGAGCTAGTCTATGGCATGAAGTGTGGGGACCAGTTAAGTTAATTTGAAAAAATGAATCATTGCCCAGAAAGAAATTCTTTGGATTCTGTGTGTAATTTCAAGAAAGACTTTTGACAACTTGCACTTTCAGCAGCTTGAAACTTTAAAAGTTTCCTAAAAAGAAAGGGCAAACCTAAGCAGATGAGATAACAGAACTTTGATCTTTTCAGCCAAGAGTTAAAATGTCAGTTCTACTGTCCTGTAGGAAAACCCCTGAAGGTTAGGTTTAGTGGATCTTATTATGTCAGAAGGAGTGTCAATGAGGTAAACTGTGTAATTAGTACCCCAGAGAAAAAAAAAACTGCAACCAGTCATAGAGTCAGAGAGTCATACAGATATACAGCATGGAAACAGACCCTTCAGTCCAACTCATCCATACGGACCAAAAAGCCTAAATAAATCTAGTCCCATTTGCCAGCGTTTGGCCCATATCCCTCTAACCCCTTCCTGTTCATATACCCTTCCAGGTGCCTTTTAAATGTTGTAATTGTACCTGCTGCCACCACCTCCTGTGGCAACTCGTTCCAAACACACAGTACCCTCTATGTTAAAAAGTTGTCCGTAAGGTCCCTATTAAACCATTCCCCTCTCACCTTAAACCTATGCTGTCTAGTTTTCGACTCCCTCACCCTGGGGAAGAGACCTTGTCTATTTACTCTATCCATACACCTCATGATTATAATAACCTCTATAAGGTCACTCCTCAACTTCCGACATGCCTGGGAAAATAATCCCAGCCTATTTAGCATCTCCCAAAGCTCAAACCCTCCAACCCTGGCAACATCCTTGTAAATCTTTCCTGAACCCTTTCAAGTTTCACAACATCTTTCCAAAGCAGGAAAACTAGAATCGAACACAACATTTCAAAAGTGGTATAACCAATGTCCTGCACAGTTGCAACATGACCTCCCAACTCCTATATTCAATACACTAACCAATTAGGCAAGCATACAAAATGCCTTCCTCGCTATCCTACCTTTCTGCAACTCTATTTGCAAGGAACTATGAACCTGTACTCCAAGGTTTCTTTCTTCACCAAAACTCCCCAGGACCTTACAATTAAGTGTATAAGTCCTGCCCTGATTTGCCTTTCCAAAATGCAGCTACTCACACTTATCTAAATTAAACTCCATCTGCCAACTCCTCGGCCCATTGGCCCAGCTGATCAAGATCCCGTTGTACTCTGAGATAACCTTCTTCACTGTCCACTACATCTTCAATTTTGGCGTCATCTTCAAATTTCTAGTGAGTGGCAATCTCACACAGATTGCTACTCCATCATTTCTTTTCTGCAAAACTAGACAGCTCTGCATTCCTGACAGGAGATTGCTATCAGGGGTCCTTCAGAAATGTGGAGCTGTAATTTTATTTTGACTCTCATAGCGCAAAACTATTAGAGAAGAGGAAACTATGCCCCCCACCTTTCACATCAGTTAGCTGCCATATTCTAAAATTCAAAGGCCTTATTTGAGGCAATTGTCCAGGGTCGCGTTGATAAGGGTATTGTTCTTTCCTTGCATACTCACTTCCTAAAGCAACATTTTGTAGAGTAATGAGATTCACTCTGGTTTATCACTGCATAATAGTTTATAGCTTGTAAACAGTTTCAAGCTGCAAATAATATCATTGGACAAGTCAAAGCACCTGCAGTCCCCTAACTGTACTGTGCCAGAAGCTGACAGTTCAGAAGCCAGAAGATTAATGCAGTAATGCAGACTTGTATCCAACTGCCCGATTGGAGGATTGTATCGAAAGAGTTGTAAACACGACATTTGACCGTAAAATTGATTTACTTAAAGATTGCAGGTAGGCCCTATTTATCTACCAGGTAAAATTAATCTGTGTGTCTGTAACCCCGAATGGCCTGTACCAATGTAAGGGTGCAAGTTCAAAATGAAGATTGTCGCATCACAAAACTGTCAAGAAATTTGGGATTTCCAAACAAGACTTTAAATACACCTCGATAATACACCATGTCTTTGAATGGATCTAGTTCTTCACCTGGATTCTACCTGGAGACTCTTTCTAACTTCAATCCTACTGAAACAGAGATGACTTTCATCCTTTTATGATGAAGAATAATCTGCTATTTGTCAAAGGTTAACCAACCAAGCGAATGCTGCAATACACAAGTGTGTTGTGTGTATTGATGCTTTGTTGGTTTATAGCAACACATGAGATGGATTTATGAAACCTAAACTCCAGAAAGTGGACTTGGTAATAAATGTGACAGACAGTATTCACTAAGTCCACCTATCTGGGACATATCCTAAGACAAGGAAAGGACAAGTGCAGTTCTGTGAAGCTAAAATTAAAGCAAATATGGACTTTCCTGTCACTAAAACAAAATGACAGATCCTACGGTTGCTCAAGATATGTGGATATTACAGGAAGTCAGTCTCGAATTTTAGTGAGTTAGTTGCTGCCTGGATGAATGTATTAAAGAAAAGCAGAAACTCTGACTGTTCAGAATCGTGTCAGTTTGCATTTGAGAAGTGGAAGACTGATTGATTAACAAAACTGATTTAGCTGCTCCAGATTTGAAGAGATCCTTTCAACTAGTCATAGATG
Organism: Rhincodon typus; assembly: GCF_021869965.1. NCBI lineage: Eukaryota > Metazoa > Chordata > Chondrichthyes > Orectolobiformes > Rhincodontidae > Rhincodon > Rhincodon typus. The sequence goes on along the minus strand of NC_063333.1, from coordinate 59,001,231 downwards.
CCAATGATTTAGGTATAGTAGCATTACAGTAACAAGATGATAACCAGGATCAACAGCATTTAGTCAGCTATTTCTTCCAGGGAACTGAATGCATATCAGAGAATCATTCCATTTGAACCGTACCATTTTGTGGCTGTGTCATTTTTATCAAGTTTCATGGAAAGTTTCTCTGCCCGGGGCCTAGCGTAATTTCTCACACAGTCGTCTCAAGCTGACATCAGTAACGGACATAGCCTGTAACTATGCACCACCCTGCACCCCCACCCGTCTGATGGTAGCCCAATTCTCCCACTTGTTGCGGCTGAAAGGACTCTGCATTGCCAGGATATAATGAAATAGACTGTCACTCCTGGCACCAGCAACATTTTGGAAGCCCAAATGTGCACTTGGTCAAGCGCTGACAGTCTAGACTCGCCTTTTGCTGTGAGGCCATAAGACATTGTCAAAGATTTAGGCCATTCAGCCCATTGAGTTTGCTCTGCCATTCAGTGAAATTGTGGCTGATTTGATAATCCTCAATTCCACTTTTCCCATAGCCCTTGATTTCTTCACTGATTAAAAAATTATCCATCTCACCCTTGCATATATGTAACGACGTGCCTTGACAGTTCTCCGCAGTAAACAATTCCACAAATTCACTATCCTCTGAGAGAAGAAATTCCTCCTCATCTCTGTTTTAAATGGGTGGCGAATTATTCTGAGATTACGGTCTGGTCCTAGACAGACCCCTGGCGAAACCAACCTCTTCCATTTACCCTGTCAAGTTCCATAGGATCCACGAATGTAGTGGCACAGCAGCCATAACCCAGGGCTGCTCACAGCAAGAGGTGGCAAGGCTGACACATCCTTGAACATAAAACTGCACATTCCAACCCCAATCACTGTTTCCGCTCAGGCCACACACATCACGAGTCTGTAGCCACAGCCCATCTCACCATCCTTTCTAAGTCATTGTCACTTAGTTTCCACTGCCTGCTGCATTTCAGGATCTCATTACTTTCCACAGTGGGGCCATCACAAGACTGTACTTTAGACAATAAATATTTTACAGTCCATGAGTCCTCGCTCAACCCAGCTCCCATCCAGTGGAACCAGATGACAATGAAGTCCTGTCTGGCTTGTAACATCTGAATTAGCTCTGTTGTGTCATGTACAAGGGAATGTTCCCCTTTCTTGACATCTTCAACCTCTTCCTACCGCTCTCACTCAATAATGTTACTCTTGTGGCGTTATTCTCTAAGTACGTCTATTTCCATGCAGTATGACTCTATGTCTCTATTCTCTGAGGAATCGTCTACTTTAAAATAAAAGTTGCTGACTCGTAGCCAGATGATAAAATACATTTGTTGGTCTGGGATCATTGTAACACCTCTGATCTTGACTTTCTCACAAAAACAAAAATTCACTAGTAACATTAAAACACTTGATGGTTGACATGTGTCTGATCTTCGAATCTGATGCCCAAGCAATTTTACTTTGTGTTACCATAGTGAGTTAACTGAGCACTTACTTATGGACATATACAGAATAGTGATTTAGTGGAAGTCAGTGTTTACTACTGTACTCTAAAAGGAGATTCTTTTAGACTAACAATGTTAGGAGTGAGTTCATTCCAATCACAGTTATTTGCTAATTGCTTATCCTAATCAGTTGCCAAGTAAAACTGGTCAGTTAAAAGGAGTTGCAATTCAATTCCAAACTTGGGTCTTAAATGGTGTTATAATGCTTTAAGTTTAAAAAAAAAGTGCTCAGACTAGAATTTTTGGACAGATATTAAAGAGCAATGGTTCACTTTAGCAAGTCATAAAACATTTTAAAGTAAACAAAATCCTATTAGTGCTGCCAATGAGGATCTCACAAACTATGTTAAAAGAAATCACCAAGACTACAGAAATATTTGAATTTTGTTCTTGAAATAATTGCACAGAGGCCAGTGTCTTGTCACCAAGTCACTCTTTATTTACCAGTGCACGGGTGCACAGTGTGGCCAGCCAGCTCAGAATCAGTCCTCAGCTGAGGAGATTCTAATCTCCTGGTTATATTGGTCAGCCAAGGCTTTCCTGATTGGCCCAGGTTAACAACCCCCAATCAAGAACCTCGTAGTTAATGAGGTCCACCTGGTTACATCCCTCACAACCCCCCCACCGCCAAGTCCGGGGTTGTAGGTCTGGCCTTTTGCTCATAGCTTCTCTTGCAACGCTTTCAGCTCAGTCCAGTTTCTCCAGTTCAGACTCACACACAGGCGGCATGTACCAGACCGTGGCCCGTCTCTCACATCTAGAACATTTTGGAAGAGTCTCCTCCTCCTCTCCTGGTGGAAACAGTATCGAGGCTGCATCCATTTTGGACTCTATACTAGACAGAGGGGGTGGCACCTATGGTTTCTGCCAGCCTTCAGGTTGTTCTGAGACGCCAGGTATGTTTTGCTCCTGCCCTGTTTGCAAGGTAATGGCTTTCAGGTGATCCACATGTTCGTTTGGAAGGTATCACTTGCCCGAACTTTGTAAGTGGAGAGGCAATGGCTTAGTGCTATTATCGCTAGACTGGTAATCCAGAGACCCAGATAATGTTCTGGAGACCCGGATTTGAATTCCACCATGGCAGATGGTGGAATTTGAATTCAGTAAAACGTCTGGAATTAAGAATGTAATGATGACCATGAATCCATTGTCAATTGTCAGGAAAACCCAGCTGGTTCACTCATGTCCTTTATGGAAGGAAACTGCCATCCTTACCTGGTCTGGCCTACATGTGACTCCAAACCCACAGCAATGTGGTTGACTCTGAACTGCCTTTGGGGCAATTAGGTATGGGCAATAAATGCTGCCTCGTCAGCAATGCCCTGATTGCATTAATGAATAAAGGAAAAAGAAGTGACAGGAACTGACCTTGCATCAACCTCGCTTCATATCCATACAGGACCATTTCCATGGTTCCAGCACAAAATTCATTTCCTGAATTAAATTTTCTCTCTCGCTTAAAGGAAGCATGTGGCCGGCACTGGCACTTCCTGCTGCCATTTCAACCTCCCACCCCCAGGTCTGGAAATATCAGGTTCAACCTGGTGTGAGTCTTCTCCCCATCAGCAACTCTGCTGGAGCTATCCATATTGTTGCTGCAGGGTGTTCCTATAATAAAACAGGAACCAGGACAGTTTGGTCAGCTCTTTCCACTAGACCATTGGACGACGAATGGTATGGATCTGTCCTTATGTGCCGAATGCCATGGGACTTTAGGAAATATTTGAACTCCCTGCTGGTAATTGATGTCCCATTGTCTGTGAGCAATACTTCTGGGAATCTGTGTATCGCGAACGATGGTTACAGCATCTCAATCGTCATTCCTGAGTTTGCTGAATGAACTCTATGAATCAACCACTTTGAATGGGCATCCACAATGACCAGGAACATTGAGCCCATGAAAGGACCGGCATAGTCAACATGCAACCGAGTCCAGGATTTACCTGGCCATTCCCACAAATGCAGGGGCAACTGCTGGTGGCAACTGTTGTCTTTGTTGGCATTCTGAGCACTACCCCACCAATGCACTATGTCTGCATCTTGCTAGTATCTTCAACTTGGAAACCCCTGGATGACCCTGGTGGAACTTGACCGGTATCCAGCAGCAACCTTTACTTGGGACAATCACAATTGATCCCCACAGTAATATACCATCCTCTACAGTGATCTGGTCTCACCGGATCCAAAAGGTTTCAATCCAGGTTGCAATGGCCCTTGTGTTTCTCCAGTACCACCAGCTGTTTTAGTTTGCTAGGACAGGATTTTTTTGTATCCAAAGTCAGATAGTATCAGTAGTGACTGGAAGGGTGTCCAGAAATTTTAAAACCAAACTGGGCTCTTACAGGAGAGGCACCACCAGTGGAGTATCTGCCAGTGGGAGGCAGATCAAGGCATCCACATTAACCACTTGGCTTCTTGGACGGTTTCCTAATGTGTACTTGTGCTCGCTGAGAATAAGTGTCCAACTCTGAATTCTACCAGAAGCTATGGGCACCCATTAATCCCCACAAAAGCGAAGCGAGCTGTCAGGCTTTACAGTCAGTGTTGCCCATTCTGCAAAATGCACTGCAGAATGGACCTTGCAAAATCTTGGAATTGCATGCTGGTGAATATGTAAAGTGGTTTTGGCACCTTTGATTGTCCCAAGCCCTTCTTGAAAAACTCCTGGGTGTTTCACCAGGACTTCACTGAGGCAGCCATTTTCCAATTGAAAAATGTTGAGCCAATCAAGGTGAATCTTTCTCAAGTAAATCCAGCCCAATAGGCTTGGGCCCGAGCCTTTTACTACCATCAGTGGTAACTTCACCATCTGCTTCTCTTTGGAGACCAGAACCAAAGTTGTATCCTTAACTTGTAATGGTTCCCCAGTATATGTCCTCAGTCTAGCTGAGACCTTGCACACGCTTAAAGTTTGGAGTCCTGAGCAAATCTTGTTAAAGACAGATTCTGCAACCACAGATACAGCAGCGCTGGTATCAACCTCTATGGGAACTGGGTGACCATTTAACCAAACATTAATTTTAATTGGCTCCGATTTGGGTGTGACTAAGCAATGTAATTGCTCCAACCCACAACTTTCCAGATTGTGCACTCTCGTGGCTACTGGCCTTTGTGCAATTATTTCAGTGGCAAAAAGAGTGGGGATTTGAATCCATTGTGCTGCACACACGTGAGTTCGAATCCCACTCTCATCGCCGCTGAAATAACTGCACAGATGCTGGTGTACTGTCACCTAATCACCCTTTATTTACTAGTGCACAGTATACTGTCTGTGGCCAGCCAGCTCGGAGTCAGTCCTCAACTGAGGAGATTCTAATCTCCTGTTCATATTGGCCAGCCAAGGCTTTCCAGATTGGCCCAGGTTAACAACTCCCAATCAAGAACCTCATGGTTAATGAGGTCCACCTGGATCCAATCACTATAGTTCTTAATTTCAGACCTACAAGAAATACATATGTCACTGATCCAAAATTCAACACCAAAACATAAGATAAATTGTATCAAAATATATATATTTATATATACACACACACATATATATATATCAGACAATTTATGTCACAATGTATTTCATTAATCTTCCACAATTCTCAGTGATGAGTTTTGAAAGGTAACATCCAACCTCAAAGTCTAATGAGGAGCAATCCAATTAGTCCCATGTCACAGTCCCTTCCCCAGATCTCTTACAAGTATAGATCCAATTAAAATTGCAATTTTATGTTGTATGCCTCTATAAAGATCTGGATCTGATATGATTTATTAAAAGTTTTGTTATCATGCTCTGCTACCTTCAAACCTCTGTGTACAAACAACATCAGTTCCCTCTGTTCTTGTACCACTTTTAAATTTGTACCGCTCTTCTCCTTCCTATAAAAATGCACAATCTCACATGCTTTGTATTGAATTTTATTTGCCATATATCCACCCAGTCCACCAGCCGAAGTTCTCTCAAAGTCCACTTCTATCTTCTTCTATGTTTATTATATATCTTAGTTCTGTTTCACATGCAAGTTTTGAAACTGTGGCCTGTAGTCCAAAGTTCAAGCAATTAATCAGATTGAAAAGCTGAAATAAATAGCATGAGGACTGAGAAAATCATAAATAACACTTGTGACTAAGATCAGAACATGTGAAATCTGAGACAAGCAGCAGAATAGATATCATACCAGCTACAAAATAGAAAGTCGAGTAACAGTTTTGCTACTCAGATTGTCAAATGACAGGAAGTGATGTTCCAAAAGAATTGGCATTTTTGTCACTCTTGTTAACAATTTAAATAGATAATTTGTACTCAGAAATCAGAAACTTAATTTCACAACATCAATCACTCCAAATTGCAACAAGAAATGTAACATTTCTGGGCTTAATTTCAGAGAATGAACTGTGGGGTACCTGTGCTAAAAACTTTCGATGGTAGTGATCAAAATTTTGTTATATTTAAGCAATTCATGGAAAGGGAAAAGACAGACCACCATAAATTCTTTGAACGGGGGAGGGATTATTCCATTTAAATTGTAATATGATTTAGCTATTGAAAATAAATCAGTGTTACAGCAGTAGGAGGCATTTAAGGAGGAGATAGGGAGGTTCAGCACAAATACGTTCCCATAAAGAAAAAGTGTGAAAACCCCAATTTGAGGATGCTTTTGATGTCAAGAAGCATGTAGAAAAGGGGAAGCCTATGTCAAAAACCAAGACATTAATATTGCAGAGACAACAAGGTGCAGGGCTGGATGAACACAGCAG